>NC_056737.1:886301229-886381229 GCF_019279795.1 Protopterus annectens
TGTTACCCAACAGTGTCACGCACACAAAAGTTTTTTTTTTCACTACTAAATGAACAAAATGTATCCCTGAAGTTACTTAACAAAACTTTAATAAAATGGAAAGTGTTTTCTATGACAAAAAGAAAAAAAAATAGATTATTCCAGATATGCACATACTAAAACCTTCTGGCATAGATGAGCTAAAGGAATATCTAAACTTAGCAACCGGGCTAAGGAGATAGGATTATCATTTATTATAATTTAATACAGACAAGTGCAAAGTTATGTATTTTTTAAATAAAATTATTAAACAACTGGATTACTTGATGGCTTCTCAACTGGAGGAAGTTAAGGAATATAAAGATTTAGGAACGTCGAGTGCTTCAATTTTTTAAATCTCAGTCTGAGCTCATAGAGTTACTAAACAGAGGTGCTATTTGTTAAGAAAAATATCAACGAGGGATGAAAGGGTATTCAAAACCTATATCAGATCACTCCTGGAATATTATAATTCTTCTGTGCCTATACAAGAGGACAGCCAAGAAGGCTGGAGGGAGTTCAGTGGAAATTTACAAACACAATTACAAAGCTGAAGAACATGGGATATGGATCATGATGTGAGACATTAAAATTATTTAGTGTCTGTTATAAGTGAATTTAGGCTAAATTAATCTTAGCATACACATTTTTATGAACCAGTTTTACAAACCATGCTCAATTTAGAGATCGATACCTGCATTAAAATGTATAAGCATAGCAATATGGAGTTTATAATAAAAATGGGCAATTCTGTGATGAGGTCTCAGTATATTTCTGTTAGAATTATAAAACTATGGAATGACATCCCAGTTAAAGTTAAACAATCTAAGAGCTTGGAAACTTTTAAGAAACTGTAGTTACATGAGCTGGTAGAAATGCATATAGAAAATTTTACGTTTTTAAGAAAATGTTTGAAAAGTGAACTAAGTGTGTCAGATTTAAAAATGTATGCAAGTAAATATTTAAAGCTAAAAGAAGCTGTACTTCTTGCTTTTCATTAAAATGTAATATGTAAAAATGTGTATAGTTGCTTTTGCCACTGTGAAAATGTAGGTTGATTTAAAAATAAAACTAAACATTGTTCAACAAATTTGAGCATTGTTGTAAAAGTCTGCTGTTTGATGATTCTGGATATATCACAAGATGATGATGATGATGGTGATGATGCCTTGCTTGGACAAGCGTTTATTGGAACTCTTCCTCCGTTTTCCCTTCAGAAGTATATAACTGTTGAAACTGGCGAACATCTTCTAAAATTCATACTAAAGCTACAAGAAATCCTGTTTGGGAACTTATAAACAGAAGGATTGACTTTTAATTCAGAAAGTTGCAAGAGTTTGTGCTTTGCCTGCTAGGGATCAAGTTGGAAAAAGAGCTCAAACTATATTATACTGCCTATAAGTACTCTGAAAATTCTATTTTGGACTCAAAATTCAGAAAGAATAAGATTAATAAGTAAACAGTTTCAAGTTTAGATGTTAGATATTTTGAGTATCTTCTGTATGAATATTTTCTTTTCAGTTCCTTGTGCATGTTCTGTAATGTCAGCATATTTATTTGAAAACAAGTGCTTTAACTAAGTTATTTCAAGCAAATAATTTTATTGTCTAACCTTTAATGATTATAAATGATGTTTTGCTTATTAGTGCAAGGGTGTTACAGCTATCATGATGTCCGCTGTCTGAAGGGTTACTGTTCCAGGCTACTTATGTTGGCTTATTTTGAAGATAAACAGTACAGTGTATTCTTGCTTTGTTAATTTTGACTAACTAATTGCAGAATTGATGTAAACATGGGAAAGAAGGCTGTTAAAAACAGTGTGTGGGAGGGTATGTATGTATGTGTGTTTTTGTGTGCATGCACAAAATAGTTTTAATTACTGTTAATAAGATTACACTGAAAGACACTGAACTCAGTCTGAAGTGGGTGAAATCCTGGAAAGCCAGTGATTATAACTGCACAGTATGTGGGTGTTGCAGACTCTGACCATTACTCAAGGCAGCAGTATACATATATATTACACTGTTAATACCGATTGCCCTTGTATATTAATGGATGCTAGTAGTGGGATTCAAACCCATATATCTGATTCCATTTGTCACACAAATATTTACTCCAGTGGTTGAGGAGTTGAAGCCAATAGCCCCTGTCCATCACATGCAGAATCAGCTTTTGGAGTACAGCAAACTCCAGGAAATCAGCCAGCATAGGTCCATGGCTAGAGGATCCTACCTGAACAGGAAGATGCAGAGTGTAACAGCCAGTGGGTTTTCATATTTGACACTTTCACATGAGGATTGTCCATAGAACTATCTACTTGCATAGTCCATAGCCATTATTTTGCAAGTCAGTCCTTTCTATGCAACTACTCCTTTGCATGCTAGACAAATAAAAACTAGCATGGTTCTACATAGTTCTAAAGATATGCAAGGCAGCAAAATTCAAACAACTATAAATTCCATTGGTAGACTTCTTGCCCTCTCCCTCCATCTAGAACATCACTGTTTTACCTTACAGAAAGATAAAATAGTTCCCAGTCACAATACAGTCCAATTTCTTTCCTCTCTTACATTTAAAATCTTGAAATAATAATGTCTGCCCTACCCTAAGAACCAAACTACAAGTCAAATTCTCTCCATATGGTTATATGATCTCAGAAGTTATGACAGTGGCACATTAACCCTAATCAGACCTCATTTCAGACTTGCATCTAGAGAAAACAGCTTCAGCAAAATTATCTCTGCTAACTGGAACCACCTTCAAATAGAATTTGGAAAGATTACAGAATATTCTTCTTTCAGGAAAAAACTAATAAAACATCTTAAATCAACAAACAATTGTACACTTTCTTGACAGTCTAATCTTCACCTCATTTCGTCTTTCTGTCAAGTGTCCTTTCAACTTCTAAAGATACCATACATTCAAACTGATCTCCCTCCAAATGGGGAAAAAGTTGTGCTACCATTCATTAAAAAATATTAACAATGCAAGCTCTATATAATATTATGAATCATTATGGAACAACAAATGGATTGATTGACTTGTATAATAAGGAAGAAGTGGATTCACTTATCGTATAACAACTGTTTTCTTTACCTGAAATGTTCTATATATGAAATATTTCATTTTTGTAACTAAATAACTCATTTCTAATGCATCTTTGTAACTATGCACTTGTAGCCAGATTATGGCTAAAAATGATCCTTGGGCCAGTCTACCTACCCAGTCAACATGTTAAAACAAATATAGAAATGTTTGTTTTACACTTTATTTGTAATCATTCTGATTTTCAATCTCTATGTTTTGGAGCATTTCTTCCCAAGAATCCACTGAAAGTGGAACTTTCCAGATGGACATTCCCAGTCAATAAATAAACAAACAAACAAATACATAAATAAATAAGTGGAGAATGAGGGAATCAAACTCAGTATTACAAACTAAAGCTCGTTTGAAGGTTATAACCTTAGCACTGTATGATAAACTTCTAGATTAAGTGGATGTTAAACTAGTACTTCAACTTTACAGATGCTGATATTGGCATGGTAAACAGTGCTTATAAAAATACAATATATTGATGAATTAATGAATTAATGGATACTTGACAAAAAAATAAAGAAAATATCAAGACTGACCATTGCCTATTGCCTACGCAGTTTGTATTGCTTTAGAATCAGTATTGTTACTGTTCAAGATAAAAACTGATCACTAATAAACAATTTGTGATTCATATTTTTATGTCATTTTACTAAGTGAAGCTAAAATAAACATTACTTAAATTTTAACTCAGAAAACCTGTAGAAATAATCTTAAAATATATAATTTACTTTGTCAAAACTGCCAACCTGATTTTCTAACTTCCTATTACCTAGATTCACCAATACGTGTTATTCCAATTTTAACTTTTTTTAGATTGCATAAACCAATAATGTAGAGCAAATAATCTTCTTTAATTATAAAGATACTTAGTCAGATTCATAAACAGCCTCCATACTAGAGTCAGAGTTTAGACTATACAGTTTATATTACTGCATGGGTATGGCTCAGATAGGGATGTGTGCAGGTGCCATTAGCTACAAAGTATAGAATACAAAGACAAGTGTGGCACACTGCCAGTCACTACTATGCCCATGTCAGTTTAGTGCTTACCTACACTACAATGGAAATGAATCTGTGTTTTTGGTATCACAAGAATGGGAGCACAGAACAGCACTCTACACAGCCTAAAGACCTACAGCATGTCATGCACTAAAACAAATACATACGCTACACAGTAGGCAAACATCAGACACAAGAGATGTGGCCCTGTTGTACATAATGCATGGACTCTACAGACATTAGTAAAAAAAATGGCAGTGGTGCGGAGGTATGCACCTTGTGTGCTCTGCAGATAAACTGCACCCAACTTCTGTTCAGCATCAGTATGGTAAGATGGATGCACATGCTACCATGGTTTGCACCCAGTTCTCCTTCAGTCACTGTTAGCACAGATTATTCTGTTTTAATGTTTTGATGTGCAGTATGGGTTCGAAATCATGAGTTGTAGGACTGTTTCTTTTATGGGCATGTGTTGTTTCTTCTACTATACAAACAAGCACACACACATATTCAGAGAATGAAGCCGCGCGCAAGTGTGTGTGTGTTTGTGTGTGTTCCTCAACAGAACGCTATGGCAATCTTAGCATTTGTGAAGGCTGCAGGCCAGAATGCAGTACTATGATTCATGATATGGTATGCAGGACTCAGTCATTAATTTCATGATATAAGAAAAAACAAAGTCTACAAGCTAGGTAAGGAATGCTCCACCCACAAACCAGTCAATAAGAAAAATAAAGAATAGATGAGCGGACTTCCATGGATAATACAGCAACCCCACACACTTTAATATAACATAAAAGCAACAAACAGAGACCATATATAAAAGGTGAATGCATTCACAGTCTATAATGTGACTGCTTCTTCAGACCTAGTAAGAACAACTCTCCTACTCTATATATACCAATCAAATACCAATTAACTAATTAAGTACTCACCTAAAAACAGTGCACCTTGTAAGGATAGAGAGAATAAAATACATAAATAAGCTAACACGTGAATATATCATATGTATATAAACATCATATATAAAAGCATCATGTATAAAGAAACATCATATATAAAAACAGTACAGACTATTTATGTTTTCTTGATTTTGATTTGCTAAGTCAGAAATATTTTCAGTTTGACATTGTGTATAAATATATATATATATATATATATATATATATATATATATATATATATATACACACACACACACACACACACACACACATATATATATATATATATATATATATATATATATAGTTCCAGGTTTTGCACTTGTATAGTGGTTATCTTTGAAAAGCACCATTATGCTTGTATGCAAACACAGTAAGCACAGATTATTTGTGCTGGCTAAGTAAATGAGAAGGTGTTTTAAGAATCATACCCACTTACAGAAAAAGTGCAAAGCACCTGATGTTAATTCTTAATTATGTGTGAAGGGCTATGTGAAAAGCTTTGACTTTGTATGATTTCATAGATACTTGGACAGTGAGGATGAATGCAACTATGCATAGTCACACTTGAAAGACTTAAGGCAAGCTTTGGACAGAGCAACTTTTATTATTAATATTTAAAAAATAAAAGGGTTTAATATGTCCAATATAGGGGTATCCTTGTGTGGACACCCTGTTTATTTTTTTAAAGAATGGAAAGGGGAGAGACCTAAGAATTGAAAGGAAGTTTTTACTTTCTACCATACAAACCTTTCTCAAACAAAACATATTTAACTGTTACAGATGGATGCAGTACATATACCTCATAGCAATAATATGTGCTTTGATAATTTTCTGCTTAAAAAGTGAAACCGTATATTGAATTGTTTAGAAATATATACAGAAGTAATACACCTGGTCATCTCTCACTAAACTATTTTCTGGTCATTCATTTGACAATGCAACCTCCCCCATCCCCAGCCTCCACTCTAGCTACAATATGATACCTGACTGAGTCCAGCCATCTTGTATGTGCAGTTAATATTTTCAAAGAAGTGACTGTCTTCTGCAGTTATCATACTAGTAAATATTTTCTGGCCACACAAACAAAAGTCTTTATTTATAAAACTTTCAGCATATATTTCAAGTACTAACTATGGTAATAAATACCTACTCAAAGTCAAAGTCAAATTAAACTTTATTGTCATTTAGAACTACACATGTGAAGCCTAAACAAAATTTTGTACATTAACTCAGTTCTTGAGATTACAAAGGAAAGTGAAACAACACATACATGTAGAGGAAAAAACATAGCTAACAAATACAATACTACTCCCAATACACAAAAGAAAGAGCAGAGACATTTACCAACACTCATATACAAAATGAATACCCTCCCCTGAGTTAAATTAACTACCCTATTTAAAGTAATACAAAACACAGTACATATATAAATGCCTAAGTTATTTGTCTAATATTGCACTTGAGCAAGTTAAATAATACTGCCTATGGCTATAATAAATAAATATTGCACTTACTTGGACTATATGTAAGTATATATTGTACAAATAAGTAAAAATTGACTTATTATATGTCCAGACCCCTGGGACTAGTGCCCAAGTTCAGAAGACTGATCACTGTAGGGTAGAAACTGTTACTGAATCTTGTAGTTCTGCAGCAGATGCTGCAATATCTCCTGCTTGATGCCAGATGCTTAAATAGTCCACACACAGGATCTGTGTTGTTCTGTATTATTTTGCTGGCCTTTCAGATGCTTCTTGCAGAATAAAGATGTTGTAATGATGGAGGACTGGAACCTGTTACTTTCTCTGCAACCCTTACCACTGTTTGTAGTGCTGTCCTTTCTGTAACTGTAGAGCTTCCAAACTACACTGAGAAGTTGCAGGTGAGAATGCTCTCTATTGCACCTCTATAGATGGTGGAGACACTATGAGAAAGAAGCTTAGCTTTTTTCATCCTTTTTAAAAAGTGGAGGCGTACATGAAATTATGTGGGAATGCAAATATTTTTTGTTTGTATATAAATACATGCATTTATATTCATAAAAATGTAAGTGTACTCATCTTTACTTTACAGACATATATGCATACTTACATCTATTTATTTATGAATAAAGACACCTTTGTATTTATTCACAAAGGTATGTCATCTGATAACATTCCATATTCATATACAGATGCAGTAATGCATATAGATATATCTGTGCTTCCTTATGCATTATAAATACAACCTCCAAGGCATTATAATTACAAACAGATACATATTCATAGTGACACATATTTCTTGTAGCATCTACCTTCATCTATGCAATTGTTTTATATTTTTTTAACCTATGTTTGATATTATTAACAAAAAAAAAAACACAAAATACTTGCAATAGAACTCTGGCCTTTTCACTATCACCTGATCTATCAACTCAACCAGCTGGTCATACCGACACTTCTTTTGATCATCATGCCTGTGTTGGTACTGGATGCCAGAATAAGTGACTCTTGTCAGAGTTGAGAGGTGCTCATCCATCTCCTGCCAGATGTCAAACTTTTCCAGTCCAAACCTTTTATACAAGATTGGATCTTTTTCCTGGTATGAATCACTCAGAAGGTATAACATAAATTTGGTCTCCTTGTCAGACCAGCTGGGGGAGTAACTTTGTGCCTTTACAGGTGCTATCATCATTAGAAGTGCCAGTACCAGAATGAAAAAATATGAGCAGGGCTGTGGTTTACAGGTTTATAACCACTCCCTCTGGGGTGTAACATTACCCTAACAAAACCCTGTTAACAAGCATGGGCATTAAACCTGGTTCAGTTATTACTGGCAAGTTTGATTTTAACAAAATGAGTTGTCACCTTCTTATTTTTTAAAGGAATACATTCACATTTCAGTTGTATGGTTGATAAAAGTTATTAATGAAATCATCACTTTTTATCTTTCTTGCATCTGCTACTGTTGATTTGCCTTGATGTTGCTACCTTTTTTGGAGTATTACACCTGAATTTGCCTTGCTGTTGCTACCTTTTTTGGAGTATTACACCTGAATGCCAGAAAGGAGTAATTTCTTTGTGTGTTCCTCCTGCAGTATAGCATCAGTACTAATGTTTTCTTTTTTTGGAGGGGGCTTTTGTTTATTCATTTCACTACCATGGTAAAGAAAAATAAATAAACAAATACTTTCCTGCTGAAATAAATCTTCCTATGTGTACCTGCAAAAACTTTTAGTAAATGTTTGGTGAAAAAAAGGTGATGTGTGCTACATGATGTTGGATGGACAGAGAGTATTATTCATTGTTGTGCAAACTCACATGCATATGACTACATTTTATCTTTTCTATATGTTGTTAGCATAGAGAATAACTGAGGTTGTCTGCACATTCCTGCAGCCTTCTGGGATTGCTGAAGGCTGCTTTGGGCTCTGCTGTTATTCCCAGTGCATTCATGTGTTCATAGTTACACAAGACCTAGTTACGCTAATACGTGGCCTTACACATTTGAAGATTTCTGCATTTCATAGAGATAAGCATACAAAACACATATATGACCATGAATTTATGTAAACTTTTTAAAATAAGCAAAAAAAGATAAAAATATTGCAAAGTAATTTGAAATAGTTCAAAATGATTTTAGATTACTGAGTTTACTTGAAGAAATGTTTGTTTTACTGATATGATGGCCAGATTTGGATGACTTGTGAATACTGTAAAATTATCATTATAAATTGAAATTCATTACAGCTGCTGTGGAAATGCATATTGATCACTGAGAAAGCTATGTTTATTTTGCTGTCATTTAGTGACTGTGCATACATGGTAGAAACGCAGTGATTTATTTGTGAAGGACTGAAGTGTCAAGGATGTTTTGTTGTTACAACATACATGTGTCATTACTAGGAGATTTTTGAGTGACACCGCTGAATGAAAACTGACAGCATTATGAATACAAGAATGTGGTACGGGCTGGGAAAGGATGGATCTGTCAACAAACTGCTTGCTGTACTATTGTGAATGCATTCATGATGTTGCAAACAGCTCAACACAACCTGACTTAGCTAGATTGAGACTGCAAGTATATACAATTATGGGTTTTCTGTCATCTATTTTTATTTTTATTTATATTTTTTGTGATGATGGTAGTCATACTTTCATTGTGTTGTTTGACTGATGATTACATGAATTTTTTTGTGTATGACAGTGGCATATTGTTTTAGGTACAGTAATCATGCAAATCCAGGTATCAAGGCAGAGAAAGGATAACTTTAGCAATGAGGAGAACCACATCCTCAAGACAGTCATTAGAACATACGGCAAACATTGTTTTTAGAAAAGAGAGGCCCATGAAAGCTGAATTGGCAAAAGTCAGGATTCAAGTGGTTATAGATTTAAATGCTGCCATGGAATCACACATTAACACATTGCAAGAAGAGGGCAAATGATATTGTAGGATGTGCTTGAGCCAAGGAGAGGCAGAATGCAATTGCCCATACTAGTACTGGGGTGGGGGACCTCCTACACTTATCCTTTTAACACCAGATGAGGAATATCTGCTCTCCATTTGTGGGCATGACTCCAACACAGAGAATGATGGGATTGGAGTAATCATAAGTTGTGTAGACACTGGCAATTACCAACAACTGTCAGCTCAGGAAGGCTGGTTTAAAAACAGTAAACACAAAAAACGGCCATCACTCCTATGAGAGGTTCATCATGTTCTTTTTGATCAATGGATATATTAGTGCAAAAAAAACACTAAAATGAAAAACCAAGCCGGTTTTGGCTCACTGGCCTTCCTCAGTGTATAATATTGTGTGGCATTTTGGCCTCTGCACTTGCCATACATGCGGAAGCTCCTAGTGCTGACTGTTGGCTTAAAACAGTAACATATATTTATATAGAAAGTTCAGTTCTGGCATAAAATGATTACACTTAACATATGATATTTACTACTAACAGGGGAACCCTCCACTTCACATGTTCTTTATGTATACTACTTTAGTGGTAATGGTTCCAATTCATTTTTTACAGGGTCAGCAGTGGAAACAAACAGTTCCACTATATCATTTGGCAGATAGCAGCAAATGGATGTTGAAGATGATGATGATGATGATTATGATGATGATGATGATAACATAGTTATATTTAAGGGGAAGCCTGAGGAATGTAGCACTCTGTCCATACGTTTAATGGCAGGATCTCACATCCCACATCATGTTAGTAACCCTACAGGAAGTGACAGCCCATCACAAAGTCAAATAAATGTTGGCATTGCTGTCTGCTTGTACAGAGAGAAAAGCCCTGCACCACTACACTGGTATCTCAAAAACCAGATGAGTGCCCTCAGGATGATGGCAGAAATTCAGGTAACAGTGCTGACAATGACACGTTTCCAAAGGGGTACCAGGTGAAGGAATTTGTCACAACCATCACAGGAAACACATAAGGCATTGGCTGTCCAGCAGTGCAGCAAATGTACCATGATATTGTTATGACTCAGTGCACTGCCGCAGAGAGTCAGCTGGGAATGGTCAGAGTCCACTAGGGTATGCATGGGGATCTCCAGCACTACATGAAAATGGCAGAGACTAGGATAATGCCATTATCACACTGATATGTAGTATGGTGGCACACCATCCATTCATGGCTGCCTCCATTTGCACACCAGTTAGGACTTTCCTGACTCAAGTATGAGTCAGTCTTGGAAGGAGGAGAGGACAGGGTACTGTTTGGATATGTGGGGGCAGATCACACTAGTCTACAAGTGCTTTTTATAAAAGTACTGTAATTAGTAGGGAGAAACAAGAACAACAGATTTCATGTAGGTTGTTTCAGCATTTATCCACACCTAGTAGAACCTGTTATTCAGGGTCCCACTCGCAACCCCCCAGCACTGTCAGATCAATGTCAGCAGGATCATCTACATCAAGTAAGTCATGACATCGGACCAACTCACCATCCAGCTCTCATGGCAGCTCCTCTTCAAAATCACTTACCCCATCACCTAGCCTAGCTTTAGGAAATGTGTATGACTCATTTGACCTTGACCTACTGTGATTCAAGTGAGATATTTCTGTCAATTAAAAACTGACCTTCATGCACACACACCAATATTTAACTCAAAAAGAAATAAATTATTAAAGAAAGCGAAAAAAAAAGAGGGGGCTTTGGACACTTTTCAACCATATGCATTTCATCTATCATATTGCTTAAAACTTCATGGAACTGTGGAAATAAAGCTGTTTGTTATAATATTATAGTGATTAACACAATTAATGCTTGATGCATTACCATTGCTACAGTTACCTTCAGCTTAAAACTAGCAATACACAAGTATTCAGGAAAACACTGAGAAGAAAATTAAAGATTAAAACGAGTATCCTCTAAAACAATATGCCACTGTCATACACAACATGCAGTAAACATTCTGCATACAGTAGTTGAGTTGTACTGATGGGCACCCCCAGACTCATCCAGGCACCTGAAATAGCTCTTCAGGAGGCCAAAGACCCTCTCAATGACAATATCAGTCTGGGACAGGATTGTGTTTTAATTGCCTTCAGCATCTCCACTTGGCTTTCTCACTGCTGACATGACCCATGGCTCCAGTGGATTTCCAGCATCACCTGAAAGAAAGAGAGAGAGAGAGAATGCATGGGGCAAAATAAAGGAAAAGTGGTATAGTTTTCAGCAATACATTTTACCATGAATAACTAGTTAAATAAAATAGAAAAAAGAAAAAAAATCTTTTTTTACACTTACCATCAAATTGACCATGGAGCATCCTATCATACAGGAAGAGATGTTACAGTGAGCTAGTGTGCCAGATATGGGAAAATGTGTGCACTGCGAGGATGCTGGCCAGAGACATTGTTGATATACCTCCATGCATCACACACACTACCTGGCAACTGATGGAATGGTAACCCTTCCTATTGCAAGCATCACTTCACCTGTGGACCAGACGGGGACTTAATTGTAACATGGGTGCAGTCTTTTGCACTAAATACGTCAGGGAAACATGCATACATAGTCAGGGTTAACTGTTGAGGTGACACCAGGAAACAGATGTACTCTTCCACTTCTACCAAGAGTGCATCCAGGAACTGCCGAAGTATCCTCAAGGCAGTAATCTGTGAGATGCTAGTGTGCCCCCAATCTGTGTCTGGAAGGTCCCCATGGCAAGTAGAGAGAGATAGAAAGTTTAGGCATCCCCCAGTGCCCCTGTGGGGATCATACATACATCACTTAGACCCTTACAATATCCCTGTCCACTCTAAACCTATCAAGTATCTCTTTGATTGTCAAAATTACACTGAGTTATTCTCTACCTATATCTCTGCCTTCTTGGCCAGAGCACTATTGGGCACAAACAGTTTTGGCTTGGCCAAAACAATCAGCTGATGCCAGGAAATAGCAAGATTAACAGCAAGTGACAGTATCATCACAGATTGCAAAGCAGAAAGAAATGGGGTAACTCCACCTTTTGTAATGAATCTGCACACAGAGAGAAAAACATGGAATTCTGACTATGAATCACAAATAGTCAGGAGAAGGCCTCACTAGCATATACCAGTTTGCATGAGTTCTCATTTGCATCTCATTCTGACTTAATTTGCTTGAGCTTATTTGTGGCCAGCATGCATTAGCGTACATGCATCTCATTTTTGCTGTGAAAGCAAATGGATAAAATTTATGCATTCATTTAATGACTATGAATATCACCCATAATCTGATGAAGTCCTACACTTATTGCAAAAGTGTTCATTATCTGGGAATAAAACTACCTTTCTTTTCTGTAGGAAGATCATTGTCCACGTGTGGTCTTTTGGATTTACTGATTTAACCTATGGTGCTGGTATGTTAAAATAATAAACCTTTTATTTAAAAGTTAAGAACTACTTGAGAGTCCTAAAGTTGGACCATTAAGGTTTTCTCTTTGGATTTATTTATTTACTTATTTATTTATTTTACATTTGTTTACAGAGAAGATCCGACTAGACAGAGCTGTCCAGTTTCAGCAGAGGCCCGGGGGGTGGGGACTCCAGAACTATTGCAAACATACTATACATAAGACATTTACATGAGCATTGTGGATTACACATTCACTTATAAAATATAGCAGATAATAACATATGATTGCATAAGATATTTACATAAGCATACAGATTTAGACATACAGTTAAAAGTATAGCAGGTAGAAACATATGATGGTTGTTCATACAGTATGTTTAGTAGAGATAATCTTGAAGATGTACTGAATATAAGACAAGAAAGGAAAAACTAAAAAAGGAGAATACAGACAAGTTCATATGAGGTGCATAGATGTTATAAGGGAAAGCTTTTGAATTTGGTCTAGGGGAGAGTTAGTGGGTATAGATAAGGCAGTGGGAAGTAGGCGACAGAGAGTTGGTAAGCAACGTGTGATAATATATAGTGCATCTGTGGGAGTTTTAAAGAGGTTGGATAGTGGGTAGGGGAAAGGAGTTAGAATTTGTCAGCCAAGTGCTAGACAGTTGCATGTCTAGGAGTTGATTAGGTGGGAAATAAGCTGCTTTTTGAAGATGGTTTTATTAGCTTGCACCCTGATGTATAGTGATAGGGAGTTCCAAGTCTTGGCAATGTTGCTAGAATACAGGGAGTCACCAGAGCTGTAGAATACAGGGAGTCACCAGAGCTGTAATGGCTTTTGGAGATTGCGGTTATTGCCTTGTTAGTGGATCTGAGTTCTCAGTTATTAGAGTAGAGGGTGATCAGGTCTTGTTTATTTACTTTAGTTTTTCTGTGATTCAGAAGTTTGATGCTTCCAATTCAGAACTAGAAATGTGGTACACATTGGAGACTGGATCCTGAATTATAAAGATTACAAACCCCTTCAATCAGCTGCTGTCTTGTTTGAGAATTTTACTCTGTGCTGAAATTACATGCGTTCTGGTGACATTATAGCTAGATCTTTGAGGATGTCAACAGAAAATTGCTGGCTCTGTAATTTAAAATATAGCAGCACATTCTTTAAGGGCATGTATCACAGTCAATATCAATGTTATAGCTCTCTGTATAATCCACACGATTAGTACATATCGGTTCTGATGCAAGAAATTGTGATCACATATATACTTCCACTACCCTGAATAACTGATAAGGTATTTTTATTGAATGAAATGTACAGCTTTCACACTGAACCATGGAATGTCTAAGCAAGTAAAATACATTGTTTTTCAATCATTTCTTAATGGCTTTTTCTTTTACTCAAATGTTAATGGCTAAACCCACTATACATAATACCATATTTAAAGGCATATTAAATCAGAACTAATAGATTGCATAATGAAATGATTTAATACATAAAAAATCAATTCAAGTGATTTTCCATTCTTGAGCAACAGAAATTATAGCTGAAGTGACTCTATAATCTACAGATGGTATTCATTTCAAGCTTTAATAAGACTGCTAAATTTAGTTTAGTTTAAATAACACAGTAAAATCTGTACAGGTACTGTAGTAGATGTACATATAACTATACTCAATTAAGAAATGCTTATGTTCAATTGATATTCAATTGATATTCAACATCAAGAGGCTTGATGGTAAAATAATCATTAATGCCCGTTTTTTTTGTTGGCATCTGTTAGAATTATGCCAATATAACTCTCTAAAGGCAAGGTATTTTCTTATTACCACCTCTAGGGTTGTCTTTAACTATCTCTAAGATGGCAAATTCAAATAACATTTCTAGGCATGAGTCACAGCCTTGGAATGCAGTTGAAGGAAAGACAAGGTGTTAGTGCTCAATATAGGATTGTCTAAACAAGATCTGTCTTTCAGTCTTGCCCACATAAAAAGATGGGCAGACTGTGCATAAAGCGATGTATACTAACATCCTAGATTTACAGTTACCCTTAACCGGGTAAATTCTAGTACTGTTCTCATTACCCAATCTTATTGTGTTCTTAGTACAAATACTGTTGCACTGTCTGCACATCCCACATCTCGATGTATGTATACTCTCAAAGGGTTTGATATTAGGGACAGAACCAAAATTTGTGAATAAAATGGGATCGAATGTTAAGAGAATACTTGAAAAAGGTGGCAATTTGAAACCCTTTGAGAGTACACATACATCGAGATGTGGGATGTGCAGACAGTGCAACAGTATTTGTACTAAGAACACAATAAGATTGGGTAATGAGAACAGTACTAGAATTTACCCGGTTAAGGGTAACTGTAAATCTAGGATGTTAGTATACATCGCTTTATGCACAGTCTGCCCATCTTTTTATGTGGGCAAGACTGAAAGACATCTTAGACAACGGATATATTCCCACTTATATTGTATAAAAAAACAAGACACCAAGAATGCACTAGCTAGGCACGTCATAACTGAAGGAAATGAACATGTATTTGAATTTGCCATCTTAGAGATAGTAAAAGACAACCCTAGAGGTGGTAATACTAAAAATTACCTTGCCTTTAGAGAGTTATATTGGCAAATTCTAACAGATGCCAACAAAAAACCGGGCATTAATGATTATTTTACCATCAAGCCCCTCTTGATGTTGAATATCAATTGAATATTCATTGAACATAAGCATTTCTTAATTGGGTATAGTCATATGTACATCTACTACAGTACCTGTATAGATTTTATTGTGTTATTTAAACTATACTAGATTTAGTTTTTAAAAGTTAATAATTTACTTGTAGATTATAAAGTCACTAAATTGAATGCATGTGTTGCTTAAGAATTCACTAATTGCATTTTTTATGTATGATATCATTTTTATAAAGTTTATATGCCTTTAAATATGGTATCTTAGCATTTTGGCGCGTTTTGTTATTTAAAACGAGGAGGAAACAGCTGTTTTAACCGTTCTGAAGAAGCTAGCTGCGTCTAGTGAAAGCGCTTAACGTTTGAAACTGCTGTATTTTATTAAATACTTTCGTGGATTCAACTACTTCCGGTGGATTTATTTTGCTAAAACATTGTCTTGTGGTACGATATACCGGTGTGGATTATACAGAGAGCTGTTGGTGTTGTTCCACACGGGAGGTACATAGTACAGTCAATATCAATGTTATAGTACTTTTTGAGCTATATGAGAAATTCACTTGACGTATTTTTCTATGTATCTCTCTCTCTCTCTCTGTGTATCAGTACTGTGAGAGTCAGTTCTTTTTGATTTCTGTATGGTGTGATTCTGATGTTTTCTTTCTTTTTTTTCCTGAATAGGGTGGGTATGGAAGGGGGGGGTGAGCGACTGTGTTTCATATCTTAAAAGAACAGAATTATAACTCCTCTAAGTTTCTGTACTAGATTAGTACATATTTTGGTTCTGATGCCTTAATAAAGAAATTGTGATCACATATATACTTCCACTACCCCTGAATAACTGATAAGGTATTTTTTATTGAAGTGAAATGTAAAGCTTTCACACTGAACCATGGAATGTCTAAGCAAGTAAAATACATTGTTTTTTCAATCATTTCTTAATGGCTTTTTCTTTTACTCAAATGTTAATGGCTAAACCCACTATACATAATTCCCTATATAGGAGGAATGTCAGATTAGGTGATTTCATTACAGAATCAGAACTAATAGATTGCATAATGAAAGGATTTAAGAAATACATAAAACCCTTAATCAAGGGTCAAGTGATTTTTCCATTACTGTGAGTGTATAGCCAAGAGAAATTATAGCTGAAGTGAAACTCCTGGAAAGTACAAGTGTGTTTATGGTATTCATTTCAAAAAGCATTAATAAGACTGGGATTTGCTATTTAATTTATTTTATTTTAATAACTTGCATAGAAGACTGATCCTAGAGGACTGTTTTTAGGCTTTGCCTGGGAATGTGTTAGAATGATTCTTGGCAATTAAACTCTAATGTACCTGAATTTTTCTATATAAATGTGTTTTATATTTGACACTCTGTTGTTTGCTATTTAAACCCAATTGTTTGCTATTTAAGCCCATTTTTTATATCAAAGATTTGTTCTGTATATGAGTTGGAAGTTATGTTCACTACAGCATAAGAGGAAAACACTATTTTCTTTTGCAAACATTATATGAGGAAACTGTATTTTGTTTTAATGAAGTCTAGTCTTCTGGGTAACAAAGTTGTCATAATGTCTTGAGTTTTAATAACACTAGGCATGAGTCACAGCCTTGGAATGCAGTTGAAGGAAAGACAAAGGTGTTACTGCTCAATGCTAGGAGTCTAAACAAGAAACTCTGCTCCCTGCAAGCTCTCCTAGCCCTAGAAAATGTTGATGTCTGTGCAGTCACTGAAACATGGTTTTAAAGCCACGGAGAGCACACTAGCAGTGCAAGACTATAATGTCCAGCAACCAAAGGTGGAGATGTCTCAGTTTACATCAAAAATAAATGTACTTCAAGCTTGGTCAAACATGACAGTGTACTTGAGCTTCTCCACGTTCATCTCACCAAAGGCAAAATCCCATTCCACTTCCTTGCAAACTATAGGACCCACTCTATGACCCAGGAAACCAATAACACGTAATAAAGCTTACTAGAAAGTCTCACCATTCAACCCAATACCATATTCATGGGCAACTTTAATTACCCCACTTTTAAATGGGAATCATAGATGATGTCAAATGTTTAGGAAGAGAGATTCCTGGATTTTGTAAACACACACACTCCTTAGACCAAATTGTCATCATGTTGACCAGGAGCCCAAACATACCAGATCTGGTCCTCACTAATATGGAAAAGGACTGCATGTCACCTAGTGTAATGTCTTCTCTAAGCTCTGACTTCATACTATTAAGTGATAATCTGACAAAATTTCAAGCCCCACTAAACCTTGAGAATGCTATTGCCTATGTGGAACTGATCACAGAAACGCTATAGAAGCATGTTACTAGCTACATAGAGACAGCTGTCCCCACCAAGAATAAGTACAACACTAACTCTAAAAACAAGCCACCCTGGTGGAATCACAACATCAATAGGCTGTATAAAAAAAGGAAGAAATCATGGCAAAAATTAGAAAGTGCAGTACCCATTAGGATAAAAGCACTCTCATCAAACGAAACAAATAACTCAAACGACAAATAAAGACTACCATAGCCAAATTTGAGGTACATTTGGCCTCCCAGGTCAAGGACAACCACAGGGCATTCTTTAGCTATGTCAGCAACCTCAAAGGCAATAATATACAATTGTGTGTAAAGCTTATTGTTAATGGAGCCACCTATACTGAGAAAGAAGACAGTGCAAACCTACTGGTAAATAAATTTAGTTCTAACTTTACCCCTCTCTCCCCCTCAGCCTCCCCTCAGGAAATACCTTCAAATATAACTCTCCTTATGATCACTAAGAGACAGGCCCTCAATGTTCTCTCTAAAGCCAAGAACACTGCATCGATGGCCCCGGACAATATCCCAGGCTGCCTTCTAAATAGCATGAAACATGACCTATCAGGAACTTTGGAATCACTATTTAACCAAAGCCTCTAAACAAGCTTCATGTCTCACAAATGGAGAACAGCAACCATCACATGGTGGGCCATCTACACACCCTGGAAACTAGAGAGCCATATGTCTCACTAGTCTCATATGTAAAGGCATGGAAATGATAAATAATGACATACGAAATCTCCACACACTGGTCCCAATCCAGTTTGATTTCACTTAGGACAGGTCATGCCTGCATGACCTGTTAGATTTTGAGACGGTTACCAAAGCAATGGATGAGGGCAAAGCAGTTCACACTGTCTACCTTGACCTGTCAAAGTATTTGACACAATACCCTACTTGGCCATTGTTGAGAAACTCAAGAAGTTAGGTATAAACCCTTATGTCACTTAGTGGATAGCCAGTTGGTTCACAGTGAAGATGCAGGAAATTAGAACTGGGGAGTCCTCATCTACAAAGAAGCCAGTCACAAGTGAAGCCCATCTGGAATTGGCATCTCTGACTTTTGTTTTTTGGCATTTACTTCTCTGAAGTCAAGGCCAATATCAAAGGTCTCTGGCTGACAAAATTTGCTGAGGATTGCAAATTAAGAGCTGTCATAGAAGCCTCCATCAGCACTAATGTTCTCCAGGAAGGGCTGACACAGACAAATAACTTATGTCAGAGCCATGGACTAAAATGTAATGCCAAGAAATGCATAATAGTATCCTTCAGGAAGTCATCAACCCTGGTAAATATCATATTGACAACACACACCTAAGACCGGACCCAGACATCAGGGACTTGAGGACACACACAGAGAGTAATCTAGGCTTTGATCATCGGGTGTCTATAGTTGTGGGGAAATCTATGTTGTGCAACTTATAAATAAAGGTATGGTATTGATGTCCAAGGAGGTCACTGATCTGTCATAGAATACAATGCCCCCTTTGGTATGTACCTAACCAGGCACATCCAACAACTGGAATGTCCACAGGGGTGCCTCACTAAAAGAATACAGGGCATAAGTAGCATGTCCTATACAGACTGCCTCAAAGCCCTATCCCTGTAGTCTGTTTCCTTCAGGCTGGCATGCAAGGCATTATAGGACTCCACCCTGATGGACCTCCTGCATATCCACAAAACAAATAACACCAGAATTACCCATTCTAAAGATTTAAATATTGCCTGTGATATAAATAGGACCTGCTGGAGAGACGTGTATCCCAGAGACTACCCCTTCTCTGGAACAGGCTTCCCATCAATGTGAAGAAGAGTTCTTCCTTAACCCAATTCAAGTGTAACTTGGACAACTGGATGAGAAAAAGGAAATGTATCTCTCGTTTTATACTTATATGTCTAATGGACACAGGCAGCCTCTAAATGCTTAATTTCCTAGGCCCCTGCTTGTAAATGTTCCATGTCGCAAGCCCCTGTTTATATTTATCAACGGTACAAGAACTTTTTTTGGAACAGTAAATATTTTAATTATTTGAATCTTTTTTTTTTTAACAAGAAACATCTTTAAAGTCTGGCAACTCATTACACTCCAAGAAAATATGTTCCAAATTACCTCTTTTTTCCTCATCATACCTCCAACATTTGCTGTCTACCTGAGGAAAAATTCTCTGGAGTCTACTTGGGGTATAAAAATATCTATGTGAACATTTCCAAACAAAAATCCTAAATCTTCTAGATTTTGTTGCATATTTAGGAGACAAACATATATACTTCCATTGTTCCTTTGTAAATTGCTTATTTCTTCCCAGTCCTTTCGAACCTCATCTGATTTTTATAGTTATCATGCAATATTTTATATGCTCTACTAATTATACCTTTTTTAATAGTAGCTTCTGTTCTAGATTCTACTAAAACTCTACCACTGCTGGTCTTTCATTTAGTACCCCCTTATTTCATTCTGTTTGCCTATACTCTGATATCAATCCTTGATAGGGAAGGTAATCTCAAACCTGCAGTCCAAATAAATTCTTGGCATCTTCCCATTCTATTACATTTCCCTCTCTAATTATTTGCTCCCATTAACTGGGTTCCTTTTCCAGTTTTGTCCAATAGATTCCGGCTCCCTTTTGCCTATTGTCTGGATCTGTAATTGTAGTCACCCCTATTGGCAGAATTTCCTTTCTTCATTCCTGTGTTGGCTTAGTTCTTTTAATACTTTCTGCTACTTCATGAATATAATATTCTGTATGGTTATTGTTATTCTTCTTAAAGGTCTGCATCCAAAGTTCCAGTCTCTCCTTATTTCTTGAGCTCCTCCCACTCCGTTTCATCATCCCTTTCCACTTTGAATTGCAGGTTGCTGCTTGTGCTATGTATAGGAGTCTTAAATGTGTAGCTCTGAAATACCCCCCAAGCTTATCCCACTTGACTCTTGCTGTCTTTCTCTCCCAGATAATATCCTTCAGCTCTTTATCAATCGCTATCCATAACTTCTCCTCTGGTTAATAAAAATATGCTTGACCTGTGTATAAGATTACAGGGACTAACATTTTTAACTGCTTGTATGTTAATATCCATATCCATTCCAATTTCTTAGTTTTGTATTATATTTTGCTTAGTCTCTTCCCATATGTCCTTAGCTGCTACCTTGGCATCATTTTTAATCCCAAATACTTCATTTTATCGTGTCCCCATAAATATGGATATTGCTGAACCAATTTGTGTGTGGGTACATAATTTGCTACTATTTCCTTTGTTTTTGCTTCATTAATTTTGTATCCTGAAAAGATGTGAAACTGTCTCAAAATGTTCCACAACACTGTAATGTCCTTTTTTTGTTTTATCAGGTATAAAATAATATCATCTGCAAATAGAGCTATCTTTTCTTGACTACCATAATAATTATATCCTTGAATTTCTGAGTCCCTTTTTCTTTGCCACTGGTTCTAAATATAATGCAAATAGCAAAGGGGAAAGAAGACACCCCTGCCTGGTTCCTCTGCTCAAGCAGAAATTATCAGAGGAACCCACCCAATTTAATTTTCATCTCCGATCCCTCATATATCCTCCTAATCAACCTTATAATTTTATCAGGGAATACAAATGCTTCTATTACTCTGCTCAAGTCCCAGCTTACTCTATCAAATGTTTTCTCTGCATCAAAGCCCACCAACAACAGTGGTATTTCCTTACATTCTGCTTCCGTCAAGATCATCAATGTTCTGCTAATGTTGTTGAAAGTTTGCCTTCCTTCCACAAAACCATATTGATCCTTAGCTATCAATTTTGGCATCACTTTATAATCATGGTTAAGTATTGAAATGGGCCTGTATGAAGCTGGATCTGATGGATCTTTACCCTCTTTAGGTATTACAGTTACCACTGCTTTCTTCCAGGATGTTGGTACTTCTCCTCTTAAAATACTGTTAAACAAAATTTCTAGATCTTTATCAGTTTTTTTCCCTCCTAGTTTCCAGATTTCCACGGGAATACCATCTATTCCCGGGGACTTTCCTGTAGTTTGGTTATACATCACCATTTTTATGTCATCTCCTCCTATCCTAACTGTGAGTAATTGAGCCTCGTCTACCTCTAACCTTGCCATATTTAATTCTTCCATAAACATTTCCATTTGTACCTTTTCTTGATTTCCATATTTCTCTGTTTTATACAAACTTTCATAGAACTTCTAAAATATTTCTAATACTTTTATAGGATCTCTTATCTTCCTTGTTGTAGGTTCCCTAAGCTTTACGACAGCCCTTTCTACTGTTTGGTCAGTGAGTCGTTGTGCTAAAAGTTTTTGTGCTCTAGAGTTATGATCAAAAACAGTTGCTTAACAACAGTATTTCTAAACTCAGGCATATTATTGAGGTAATACCTTATTCTCTGTTTAGCATTCTGCAGTTGCTCTTCTTCTTGTTCTGTGAGATTCCCCCTATTTTGTAATACTTTAAGATTTGTCAGTCCCTCTAAATAATTCTTGTTACTTCTTAACCATATTTTCCTTTCTTTTATTTCTACCCTATTTTTAAACTCCATTTTAATTTTACCTCACTCCCTAGCTATATTTTCAGAAGAACTGTCTATCTTCTGTAATAGCTCCTGAATAATTTCCACAATGCATTCTGTAAATTCCTGTCTTTGCAATAGATAGGTGGGAAAGTACCAGTGCCTCATTCTCTGTGTTTTTATTTTAGTTATTATTGGTGCATGATCTGAAATAATTATTGATGTGTATCAAGACCTTCAATTAAATACACATGTTCCAGTGAAAAGTATATTCTGTGTAGCCTAGTCCGGTTTTATTTTTTACCTTGGAGAATAATATGTAAATTTACTCTGAACTTCTAGTACTAAAATCACATCTTCCTTGCCAAATATTTTCATACATTTCTTTAAAAATCTACTCTCCTTTGTTATATTTTCCCTTCTGGGCCCCCCAGACACATCTTCACTGCTGCAAATCAAATTCTAGTCCTGCTTATAAGTAATATTCCTTGCTTAAAGCTGATTATTCCTCCCAAAACCTTCCTATGCTACACAATAGCAATTTTAGATGGAATACAAATGCATGTCAGAGTAATCCTCCTCCCTTGCCATTAGCACCTTATTATTACAAATCTACCATTATTATATGTTTTATCTTCTTCTAGCACTATTAGAGCTCCTCTTGCAATTAATATAAGTGCTAGACTTTTCCTTTGTTCTAGGTATTCTGCTCAATGACCATCCTGAAAACCTTTCTTTTTCAAATTCACATGTTCAGTTCTTTCCAAGTGTGCCTCCTGTAGCATAGCTATTTGCACTCCACATGTTTTAATATAGCTCACTACTCTTTCTTTTTTGTATTTATCTGTGAGGCCATTGATATTTAAAGACATTAAAGAAAGCATCATTGTATTCAAATGTTATTATTCCCACATTTTATGTATAACAGTTTTTTTTCTTAAATATGTAGTTTCTGCTTTTGTGCTGCATGCATACACTGTTTAGCAGGTTGGTCTTTTATACAGTTGCTTCTTGTCATAACCACTTGAGCCTTTGTCACATTTTGAAAAACTTTTTGTTTTATTGAAAGTTCACAAACAAAAAAAAAAACAAATGCTGCCTAAATACTCCCTAAAACTTAACTTAATAATAACACACAAAACTATGTACTTATTCAAATATTGAAGTTTTACCCTCCTAATAGGAACAAAGGGTACCAGAACTTGTCAGAAATTTGGGGTGCATGGCTAGACTTATAAAGGCCCTAGTGGTTGTTAGCTTAGTGCACACTTATGAACCTAACATTCGCCATGTTAGTTTTGTAGTCACACTTTAATTTTCATCCTTGCAGAACTTGCACCTAGAATCTTACACTTCCAATAAGAAGCCAGGTCAAGCTGATGTGTTCCCATAATGAAGTCAGCCTGACATCTGAAAATTTGCAAAAAGCCAAAAAAAATAATAATCCTAAATATAACAATGTAACTACAGAGCAGAAGTAAGGTATCTGTGTACACAAAAACTAACATGAAGAGATATTCTTAGATTCACAGATTCATAGTTTTTTACTAAGCTAATGACCACAAAGGCCTTTTTAAGCCTAGCCATGCATCCTGAATTTCTGAAAAGTTCTGATACCATTGATAAGTGTAAGTTTGGGAGATGAAACATTTACAAGTGTGGGCCTGGGAGATGAACAATTTACAGGTTGCCTGTGTCCATTAGAGACATAGATGAATTTCCTTTTCTCCATCCAATTGTCCAAGCTGCAATTGAATTAGGTTAGGGTGGAACTCTTCTTCACATGGATGGGGAGCCTTTTCCAAAGACAGGGTTCTCTGGGATACATACCTGTTTCTCCAGAAAGTCCTATTTATGTCACAAGCAAGGTTTAAGTCTTTAGAAGAGGTAATTCTGCTGCTGTTTGTTATGTAGATATGCAGGAGGTCCATCAGAGTTGTGTCTGACAATGCCCTGTATGCCAGGCATAGATCTCCCCTCAAAAGCCTGTAGGAGACAGAATACAGGGATAGGGCCTTGAGACAGTCTGCTTACGACATTTTACTTACACTCTGTATTCTTTTAGTGGTTAGGTACATACCAAAGGGTACATTGTACTCATTAATAGGTCTGGTGAATGCCGAATACAGTGGAACAATCACTTCCTTGGATTTAGATACCATACCTTTGTTTATAGGTTGCACAACATAGAATGATTTCCTCACTACTGTAGACACTTGATGGTCAAAGGCTAGATTACTGTCTATGTGTGTCCCTAAGTCCCTGACTACTGGATCAGCTCTAATGGATGTGTTGTCAATATGATAGTTACCAGGGGTGGCTGACTTCCCAAAGGATACTATTATGCATTTCTTGGCATTTACTTTTAGTCCATGACTCTGACACCAGTTGTTTGTCTGTGTCAGCCTGTCCTGGACAACATTTATGCCAGTGCGGGATTTAATAACAGCTCCTAATTTGCAATCATCTGCAAACTTAGTCAGCCAGAGTCCATTGACTGGCCTTGATTTCAAAGAAGTAAATACCAAAAAGGAGCATTCCAAGGACTGGGCCATGAGGGACTCCACTTTTGACTGGCCTCTTTGAAGAGGTGGACTGCCTAATACTAACTTCCTGGGTCCTGTCTGTAAGCCAGTTGGCTATCCACTAGGGGACATATGGGTTTGTACCTAATCTCTTGAGTTTATCAACAATGCCTGAGTGGGGTTTTGTGTCAAATGCAATACAATGAAGAGTATAAGAATATGACAAACCCCGATATTAACAAGAGGCTAGTTCCTTTCACTTTTCTTGTTGATGGCAGTGTGGAGAAATAAGAAAGCATATGAATAATACAAAAGTTTACAGGAGGATAATTTTCCTTTCTCTTTGTTCTGTAGGATAATTAAGAAGAAGAGAATACGGTGTTTGGCAGCAAAATGGCACAACAATTAACATTGCTGTCTCATAGATTTGTTGGCTCTGTTCTTGATTAGGGTTTCTTCTGTGTAGAGCCTGCATGTCTTTGTTTCCTGATGGGTTTTCAATGGGTGTTCTGATTTCCTCCCACATTCCAAACACATTCGACAGGTGAAATAAAAATTTGATAATCCTACAAACTACTATACGTATGTGTGGGTGGGGGTAGCAGGAATTTGGCTACTTAGGATATCTACAACATGTATAGGAAGAGCTTCTTTTTTCAGGTTATTGTTTTCATTTTCTTTATGGCTGAAGAGTGTTTGTGTTATTGGGGAAGTTAGAAGAGAGGAATGAAATCTAAGCCAAGTAAGTAAATACTGATTATTTTCTATTACAGATTTCATAACCTATTTACTATTTTATTTACATTTCCAATGTGGATAAGCAGAATCTGTGCATTTCTCTAACCATGAGAGCTGTGGCAATGCAGAAAAAAACAGCACATTTATTAAAATACAAGAGGGTTCCAGAAAGCCTAAGCAAGGAGACTGCTTATGCTCAGATCTTTGGGCAAAGGGTCAAGAAATAAAGTAATTAATCAACCAATTCCAGGTTAAAAAACAAAAAAATCACAGGTTGGAGGACAAGAAGCAAAGGGAGCAACAGCTGGCAGAGTTTAAAGCAACTTGCAAAGTCTAGCACCTTTTTTAAACTGTTCCAAAGGCTGATGGCACTCACTGATAATGAGGGAAATAACAGGTATTCAACAAAGAGAAGTGAGTACACTGAAAGAAATATTCTAGAACATGGAAGAAGTAAGAGGAGCACTGAAAACAGAGGTACAGGAAGCCAGCAGAAAAATGACAAAGAAAAAAGCTGCAATGGCAAACAAGAAAACTGAATGATCCAGAAACCAGATCTGGAAGAAACATAAGGTTCGTAGGAGTATCAGAGCAAGTACTGGATATAGAAAGTACAATTGTGTAAGATATTACCATAATAGTAGATGTCCTACTTCCCACTGTTGCAGTCTTCTTCTTCTTCTTTTGGCTTTTCCCGGTTAGGGGTTGCCACAGCGCATCACCTGTCCACTCATGATTGGCAGTGGGGTTTTACGGTGTCGAGTTGCCAGCCCGGCGCCCAACATTCTACAGGAGGCACACACACACACACACACACACACACACACACACACACACACACACACACACACACACACACACACGCACTCACGCCTAGGGCCAATTTAGAGTGTCCAAGCCACCTACAGCATGCAGTATTCCTTTCTAAAGGGATATTCTGCCAAGGACAGCCAAACATTCCACCAGCATACCAAAGCTGTAGCACTTTCCAGGCACCATACCTCCAAGGCATAAGGTATGTAAGTGATGTACATTAACCTATTCTTCAAAACTGAATTTCCCAGGAGAACCAAAGCAACCCAGCAGGAAAAACAAGTATATATGCATTCATAAAGGGAAGAAAAATTGTCCCTTGGCCAGAAGATCAGGAACAGAGTAAAACAGGTGAAGGAGGGAGGGACAGCATACTGCAACAGTGAGAAGTAGGACATCTATATCTTTCCTTATCACTGTTGCAATACTACTTACTAAGGGGAGTGTGCAAAAGCTACTGGAGAGGATGGGAGGAAGAAGCTACATAGGAACTCTTCAATAACCTATACAGGATGGCCAGGGAAAAAAAATCACATCAACATGCAGTGCTAAGTAAAGATGTGTATAGAGCATTGAGTAGCAGCTTTCAAAATAAATCTAATCTCTAGATCCTTGAAAAAACTAACAGCGTGAGCATGAACAGAAGAAAAAAATGACAACACGAAAAGAATAGCAAAAAGAAATGGCCTTAGAAACCCAAGAGGAGATGGCTGGCTTAGAAACAGCTAAACCCAATTTCTTAGAATGTAAGGGGAAAAAAGTTGCTCAGATTTCCTTATATCCTTAGTCAGGTAATACCTGAGCTGTCTACACAGATGCAAGATATGAAGAATCCCCTCACTATCATTCTGTGGAAGGGAAAAAAAATAAAGAAGAGAAATGGCCTGATTTAAAGACAAACTGTTAACTACCGTGAGCATAAAAGAAGGATTAATATGAAGAGAAATCCTGTCTTTGTGGAAAAAAAAAGAGGGGAACCATCATGAGTGCCTGAAGTTCAGAAACTCTCTTGGCCAAACTAAGAGCCACCAACATAACAATTTTCCAAGTACAGAGCTGTAAAGAAGAAGAAACTGCAGGATAAAATTGTGTCTGAGTCAACTTTTCAAGAACAAAATTAAGGTTCCAACAAGGAATAGGCTTCCTTGCAGGCCTAATATAAAGGGTGCCTTTCAGAAATTGTTTGACTTCAAATCTAGAAAAAAAGGAGTGGATTCAAGGGCAGGCAAGCAGAGATGGCTAACAAACGAGCTTTAACAGATGAGTACGCCAGTCCAGAATTGAGCAGCTTACACAAATAAGAAAAAACAGTAGGAATGCCCACTGAAAGAGGGTCCAGGTCATGTTTGCGACACCAAATTAAAAAATCTCTTCCATTTAGCTATGTAGGATTTTCTAGTAATGGGTTTCCTGGCTGCCTGCAAAACCTGGACCAAACACGGGCACAGAGGACTTTTACAGCTGGTTCACTGAGGAATGGAATGAAATAAAATGGGATGGAGGGGAAATCATAAGAAGGGACTTCAATGTCATACAAGATCCAAAGGTAGTGGAAGCAGGTTGGATGGACATGGGCAAGTTACAAGTGAAAAGATCAGGAAAGGAAGCAGCAATTACAAAATCTAACAGAGGTAACAATGGAGGAGAACACTATACAAATGACAAAATTGTGTCAACACTGGTGGGATGGAATCAAAGTAGTAGAAAAATTAAAAGGAGGGAGAGAAAGGGAACAGATAGAAAGGGAGGCAAAGTGAGGAAGAGATAACAAAACTGAAGATTAACTAGGTAGAATATAAAAGGAAATATGGAAATGATATAGTCAGAGAAACACTACAGACAGAGAAATAAGAAAAAAAGTATCTAGAAGGAAAGATAACAACTGCAGTAGATGTAGAGCAATTGTTCTGAAATGTCTACTATGGATAACTGGGGAGGATTAGGGGAAATCATCGTATGAGTAAACGTAAAAAAGTAAAAGGTGAGCGGGAGTAGTACCAAGCATTAGGGGAAAACATGAAGAGATTATACAGGAGGATAGTATTGTTAGAAAAGCTTTAGGGATCTCTACCAAGAAATATACACGGAACTGGAGAAGGAAAAGGAAGTTCATTGGGAGGCCACAGAAAGAAGAAAAGGATACCAAGTAGAAAGAATGCAGAGAAAATAAAACTGAATGTAAAAATCATTATGGAGGAGATCAAAGAGGTAGTGGTGGTAATAAAGGATAGAAAGGTAGGAGGTCCAGATGAATAACCTATAGATGTATGCAAGTGGCAGAGAGGCAATATAGGCAGTTATGAAGGAGGTGTGTGACAGGATGAAGTAAAACCATGCAAACAGCAGACCCAATGAAACCAGTCATGGTGGTAGTGATCCCAAAAGAGAGAAAGACAGGATGGAAGTAGGGGATTACAGATCAATCTCATTAATGCACACAAATGTCAAACTGATGGCAAAATCACTAGCAAGGAGTCTGGATGACATTCTGACAAGAAGAGGAATCAGACAGTAGGGGCAGAATGGGTTTTCGAAAAAAAGGGTAGAATGAATTGGTATATCCAAATGGAATTTATAATCAAAAGAGCAATAAGAGGAAAACAGGCAAGGATGGTCTTTTTGACCTACCAAAGGCCATTGAAACATTCAGACAGGAATTCTTCCAGTAGTTACTAGAAAAAAGACAAATGGGAGAAATGTTAAACGACTGATAAAAGGCAACTTACAATGAGCCAGAAAGACAGGTGGTAGTAAATGTAGGAGTTTCCAAGGCACTAAAAGTAGAGAGGGGGGCAATATATGGGTGGCCTCTATCCCCATGGCTCTTCATAGTTGTCATAGAACAGCTGGCAAATGAAGTAAGTAAAAAGTTATCACAATTGGAGGAAAGAACAGAAGTACAACCAAAGTTCCTTATGCATGCAGATGACTGCATGCTTATGTCAAAGAATGTTGAGATGGTCATCAAAGGAAATAATGTCATTTTCTGCATGGTTTGTAAAGGTCACAGGGCAAAGAAGCAACCAGAAAAAAGACAATGGTGGTCAATATAAGAGAGCGAGAGAAAAGGAAAAGAAGAACTGGGGCACATACAGGAAACGGAATACCAGACATAGCTGGGAGTATATATAAGATGCATATTAACTGACACTATACAAAAGAGTTTTAAAAAAGGGAGAGGGAAACGGCAGGGGATACTGCAATGGGCAGACATATAACATATGCATAACTAGGCAGAGTCACTAGGATCAGAATAATGACTGTCCCAGTTATAGTGTATGCACTAAAAGCATGCTGGTGGACCCAATGCATACCAAACTATTAAAACTATAGAAGAACTAGGGAAAGGGAGAAGGATCTGAAAAATACGCTAAATAGGAAAAAAGGGGCTGGGGACTCACACTCATACCCACACAAACCTTAGCATATATCCTACTTAGGTGGGCAGGGAGCAATGAGAGAAGACAAATAGGACAGCGAGGTAAGTAAAGAACGAAGATGGAGGCACTAAAGAGATGGGGAACATGACATGAGGACAAGGGAAAGAAAGCAACAAAAGGAGCACTTTGAAAAGGAAGAAGCAAGAAGGAAATGCAAGGAAAAAGGGATAAGAGGACAGAGTTTACTAAGAATGGGGCAAGAGGACAGAGTACTCAGACCCTACCTGAATTATTACATGAATTAAGGTAAAAAGGAATGCTGCAAATACACAAGAGTCAGAGAAAATAGCTCAAGAAGAGGCAGAAAAAACACATAAAAATAAAGGAAATATATAACATATAAAAATAAAAGAAAGATAAAGGAAAGGAAAGCTATTTGTGGAAAACAGGAAAACATAGCAAAGGTAAAAGCAGAGTGATTTATTAAGAACTGAGGGAGAAAATGGAAGAAGCCACAACCTAAACAGATGGGAGAAGGAAGAAGGGTGGCTGGCCAGGGATGATGAATGGAGAAACGTCTTCAGAATATAATCAGAGATTCAAGAAATTCATGGTGTGAGAGATCAGATATCGAGTGTTGTAGAGATGGTGTCTCAAAACAATATCTAATGAGAGAAGGAAAACAAACTCATCATTTTGGAAATGCATAACAGAAGAGATAGGCATGAAACATATGTTCTGGGAGTGTATCCATGTACAAAAAATATGAACAGGGAGTCTGGAAGAGGCTCTATGGAAAAGAGGGGCAAATTCCTCAGAATTTTGCATGTGCAGTATACGGAATGAAGAAGGGGATTGTCAAGAAAAAAAATGTAGACAATAGAGCTGATGGCAACAGAAATGAGCAGTGTAATAAACAAGAAAATGGAAAAGAAGATGCAGGTGCCAGAAATGGTAGCTGAGCATGAAGTTTCTAGACATTGTAAGGAAAAGTATAAAAGAGAGGTGGAGCATTGGTGGAGCTTATTTCCCTGGGCTTCTGCTGAAAATGGACATATATCCAGTTGGACTAGCCCTGTCAACAACTGTAAAATAAATAAATAAATAAGAGAGTGGTGGGAGAAAAAGAAAAAAAAGAATGGAATGAGATGATGAGCTACTACCAGTCAAAAGAGGGGAAGGGGATGGGATGAAAATAAGTTGAATATCAATTAGAAACAAAAAAACCTCTGGAGCAGAAAAAAAGTGCATCACAAATGAGGATTGTACACTGTACAAATTGTGAACATATATATGGAAAATGAAGTGTATAAAAATAATGAAATGTGTTAAAACCTTAAAATTCAAGACTGCGTTTTGATAAGAACTTCAAGGGAATGTAACAAAGTAGTTGAATTAAAGTGATTCCATTTGTGACCCAGTTATTTTGTAAACCAGGTTCTAAGAGAAATATTGGGTTACTTTTTATGAATATTAAGAAAAGTTAACATACATACGATGAATCCCAAATTCATATTTCATAGGTGATCACACGGCTAACTGCCCTAGGGGCATTTTTAGGCCTAGCCATGCTTTCCCAAAAGCATCTGACATGATTTGATACCCATGGGTAATTCTAAAAGTTGGATACAGACTTGAACAATTGGTAGCCAAGCATTTGCAGGCTGCTTCTGTCCATAAGAGGCATGGCTGCAAGACCAGTGACATATTTCCGATTCCCCATCCACTGGTCCAAATTATACTTGAATTTAGTTAGGGAAGAACTCTTCACATGGATGAGAAGCCTGTTCCAGCAGTGGGGGCAGTCTCTGAGACATATACTCGTCCCTTCAACAAGCCCTATTTATGTCACAGATGAGGTTTAAGTCCTTAAATCATGTGCTTCTGATGTTATTTGTTTTGTGGATGTGCAACAGGACCATAAGAGTTGTATCATATGATGCTTTGTAGGCCAGGCAAAGATCGCCTTGTAGCAGTCTGTAGAAGACTGAGTATATGGACAGGGCTTTGAGGCAGTTTGCATAGCACATGGTATTTATACTCTGCATTCTTTTTATGAGGTACATCTGTGGATTGTCCAGTTGTTTCAAATGCATGGTCAGATGCATACCAAAGGCTGTATTGTACTCAATAGTTGGTATGATGAGAGCTAAGTACAACAGAGCAATGACATGTTTGGACCTAGAAGCCATTCCCTTTCTCATACGTTGTGCAATATAAAATGATTTTCTCACCACTTTACACATGTGATGGTCAAAAGCCAGTTTACTGTCTACATGCATTCCCAAATCCCTGACCTCGGGGTCTACTCTTAGAAGAGTGTTATCAATGCCTTAATTTGCAGGGGTAGCAGTCTTTCCAAAGGATACTATTATGCATATCTTTACATTGAGTTTTAGACCTTGGCTAAAGCACCAGTTATTTGCATGTCTTAGGCCTACTTGAAGGGTATTTGTGTCTTTGGGGGGGTTTGATGACTGTACAATTTGGTTCAAAAGATTTGGATATTTTTGCATTTATGCTGTGTAAGATAATCTGCTGTGATTTGTTCCAGAATACCGTGGTTGGTGGCTAAAGTCTTCATCTTCTAAATGTCTGGAAAACATAGATGGCATTATTCAATTTTTCAACCTCAGAGGAGCTACCACAGTACACAATTGTCACATCATCAATTATTTTTTTTGTTGAACAGAATAAAAGCTGTCCTGTGTGATCAAAATCAGCATACCAGATATTTCTGTGTGGGATCATGGTACACTGGCGATAAGGGAATTTTCCTTTTTCCCACTGTAGCACATTCTCTCTGAGTTGGTATATATAATTAGAAGGTGGGGTGTGCAGGTGGGCTTGCCCCCTTACAAAAAAACATGCCTTTTTTTTGGTATGCTAGTGATTGAGCAGATTGGAACTTGGCTTACATTAGTCACTTGCTATTTGTATGCTTTTTTCAGTCTTTCTTTTCCCTTTCCCACTCATCACTAATACTGCCATTTTTTATTTTATTGCTTCATTACACACATGTGGATACTTATTTATTGAAATTTTTCTCATAAAGCTAGCATTATCAGCAGGTGATCCAAAACAAAAGGCTGACTCTTGCAATACCTGAGTAATCATCTAAGTTGTCTGAAACACACATTCTCTGAAAAAAATATATCATCAAGGTTATCAAATTTCTGAGTTGGGTGTATTAAATTTGTAGTATCACATTTTTTATGTTGCTTCATTTTTCCCCTTGATACACTGTTTAAGAAACTGCAGCATCCATGCCAACACTACTCAGCTACTGTACTGTTAATCATTACTACCTTATATCCACCTCTTAGCCATAATATAACATGTTGTGTAGCTTTTACTGTATATATCACACTGCACATTTACTAGTAATTTCCTTACTAATGCTGTACTATTTTTAGTATTTACTGTATATATCACACTGCACATTTACTAGTAATTTCCTTACTAATGCTGTACTATTTATAGTATTTACTGTATATATCACACTGCACTTTTACTAGTAATTTCCTTACTAATGCTGTACTATTTATAGTATTTACTGTATATATCACACTGCACATTTACTAGTAATTTCCTTACTAATGCTGTACTATTTATAGTATTTACTGTATATATCACACTGCACTTTTACTAGTAATTTCCTTACTAATGCTGTACTATTTTTAGTATTTACTGTATATATCACACTGCACATTTACTAGTAATTTCCTTACTAATGCTGTACTATTTATAGTATTTACTGTATATATCACACTGCACTTTTACTAGTAATTTCCTTACTAATGCTGTACTATTTATAGTATTTACTGTATATATCACACTGCACATTTACTAGTAATTTCCTTACTAATGCTGTACTATTTATAGTATTTACTGTATATATCACACTGCACTTTTACTAGTAATTTCCTTACTAATGCTGTACTATTTTTAGTATTTACTGTATATATCACTGCACTTTACTAGTAATTTCCTTACTAATGCTGTACTATTTTTAGTATTTACTGTATATATCACACTGCACATTTACTAGTAATTTCCTTACTAATGCTGTATTATTTATAGTATTTACTGTATATATCACACTGCACTTTTACTAGTAATTTCCTTACTAATGCTGTACTATTTTTAGTATTTACTGTATATATCACACTGCACATTTACTAGTAATTTCCTTACTAATGCTGTACTATTTATAGTATTTACTGTATATATCACACTGCACTTTTACTAGTAATTTCCTTACTAATGCTGTACTATTTTTAGTATTTACTGTGTATATCATACTGCACTTTTACTAGTAATTTCCTTACTAAAGCTGTACTATTTTTAGTATTTACTGTATATATCATACTGCATTAATTCTTTTGGACTTTCTTGCTGACAGCCAAGCTCCTGTGAGCTCATCTACTAGCATACTGGTTTAGCTCCACTGCTCATTACTGAGCTCCCCTATGTGTGGCACTTTTCAGCTAAGCTGTACACGGTAGCGCTACTTGTAGACATACCAGATTACCAGTACTAGATGTCTTAATTCCTTTTGCAACTGCTTAAAACCATATTGTATTCATACATCATGACAGAAGTTTGAATTTTGATAATATGCGATCTCAGTCAGCTTTTACCCTTTCTTTAATTTGCGTGATACCACTTGCTGCCTTGAAGCAGTGTACTAATTGCCTCATGCTACCCAATTACACATTATATCTATCCCAACATTCCTTTTATGTGAGATGTAAGTATTTAATGAATATGAACACTTCCCTCTCACAACACTACACTGGGTAGATAACACTTTTTCACCAGAGTACAAAGCATGACCACTACACTTACATTTGACTAGGTAGTTAAGACAGGTTCATAAGTAAGTATTAGGCTAGCTGCCCTTGCAGGCCATTTTAAACCTAGCCAATTTCCCCTTTTTGTACTGGAACTAACCCATCCCAGTTGGTTATAGATTTGCTTTACTCATCCTATGGTTGATAATTATATATTACCCCTAATGAGAATAACTGGGCTCATACTATAAATAATTTAAGGGTATCCATACATGGGATAAAGCATTTAGGAGCTGTCTCTGTCCATTAGTAGTACGGAGGCAGTCCTGGGGGTAAATTTTCTGTTTCTCATCCGTAGATCTACATTGTGTTTGAATAGGGATGAACTTTGCTTTATGTATGGAATTTGTTCCACAAGAGCAGGATCCTCTGTGAAATACACCTCTCCCTCCAAACCCTTCTGCTGATGTTGCAGAAGATATTTAGATCCCTAGATCAAGTATTTCTGATGCTGTTTGATTTACTAATGTGCACTAAATCCATCAGTAATGGGTTGGAATATGGGCAAAAAGCTGCTCCCACTTGTTATATTATAAATGGTACTCCTCTTTAGACAGAAACAGTAGTAAGAGACCTAGGTACTTACAACTCTCTCGCATTCAATCATCATGTATCCACCACAGTCAGGAAATGCTACTATCTGACCCAGTTAGTTACCAAAGGAATATATTTTAGGGCCAAAGATGCCATCCGCCTTCTGTAGTCTTCCCTTATCAGACCCATGACTGACTACATCAACTCTTTGGTATGTAGAAATCCAAGCATATCACTCAGCTAGAAAGGCCTCAAAGATTTCTAACAAAGAAAGTTAAAGGTCTTAAACCCTTCAACTACCCTGAAAGATTAGCACAACTCTCCTTTACTCGGTAGCCTACAGACTACTGCAAGATGACCTGTGTCTTGCTTATTGAACCATGGAAGACCCAATCCTATTTGAACTCCTTTTTCTTTACAAAACCATAGTCTCTACAAACACTTGGACTAGAGACCTGAACCTACACCAAAACACAAACAGGACTTGTTGAAGAGATAGCTTCATAATACAATGTATTCACAGCCTATGGAATAAGTTGCCACTACAGGTCAAACAACGTGCCACTTTGGCTGACTTTAAAGCTAGTCTTAATGAGCATATTAGTAGACATAAATTTATACCAGGCTTATCATGTAAGACCCTGGTCAGTTTGGGAGGTAAGCAGTATCAAGTGCTTGAGAAGGGTGGCAAGAACTTTTACATTTCTCTGTTTAAAGGCTTATATGGCCAAACATCTTACAATCCCTACAATCCCTGTGACCACTTGCTTAGTATTATTCATATATTCCTACACTGAAAAATTGCAGAACAGAGTTGTGGCAGAACAAGCAGTTGCAGCTGTCATGGCAGGAGCTTCGCTTCCTTGAGAAGAAGAAAAGTAAGTAATATGAATTAGTTCCTTCTCAGCCCTCAGGCCTACTTAATGCACATGCAGGGGTGAATAAGTGCTGCCCTTGTGACAGGGAGGATTGATTGGAAAAGGAATTTATAAACCTTATATATAGTTTGTGTGTTATGCACACGAGTTTATCCCATGTGTCTGAGAACATTTAAAGTTGCTAGTTTATAATTCTGGTTGTTATCCTACAGGAGACACTACTATTTATGCTCAGTCTTCTTTGTAGGTTTACACTCTACACAATCATCAGAAAGGGCAAATGATCTCACAAGCTGATTTAATGTTTATTTTTGATCTATGGTTATATAATTCCGCTTTTAACTTCTTGCCATCCTGTTGTTTTTATATATTTATAAAAAATGTTTATTTATCTTATATTAATGAAGACAAATTGCTCCAATAATTTACAAAGATATACTGTACTTATTTTTTAACTATTTTGTATGGGGTATTGGTCAGTGGTGTGGCTATTCCTACCTCGCCGACTGAGCAATTATTGTGAGTTCAGCTTGTTACTGCATCAACAAAATTTCAAAACATATTCCCCTGGATTCTCAAAAGCTTGCATGGTGTGTATGATTAGTGTAAGAGGTAATTTTGCCAATATGGCGGCCGAGGGATCCACGTAGTGCCCGTTTGACGTGCACGAGCGGTCTAGCACTAGTGCTGCATATTCCCAACCCCCGTATGCAAATTATCCCATTTGCAGGTGAAAACCATGCAAATAAGGTAAATCTGCCATCCAGGAAGCAGGAATCAGGAATCAGGGCATGCAGGACTAGTGTAATATGCAGAAATGTTCTCGGTTAGTAACCGAGAACGGTACTGCAAAATCCAAAACTGGGACATGACAGCTCCAAATAAAGGCTGCATATCATTGAGGAAGCATGCCAATGGCCAAGTATAAGGCAATTGGCATTGCAAACAATGCAAAATGTACAAAATACAACTTTTATTATATGTCCGCCGATCATGGCTGTTGAAGCATAGGGCCGTGGCGGGCAAACGGGATTGGTGGGGAAATAAGAAAATAAATCTAAAAAAAGTAGTCTAACTAAAATCAGTATTCCACCATGCAAGTCAATGGCAGGCAAAAGACAACCTGGCTAGTGAATAGTGGTTGCTAAGGGGGGAGGCACAGTGTGACACATGTAACTATGCATTAGCAGGAAATCCTATGCAAATGAGGGCAAGGATAGTGAATCTCAGTTTTACCCAGCATGTGAGGCAGGTCCCAACAGGGTAAGAGTATGAATAGCTGGGTGCAAGCCTAGGAGGTAGGTGACATATGGGTGGGTGTGTCAGGCATACTTTAAGTGGATTGGAGCCATGTGGTTTGGGTATGCTCTTAGCTTAACACAGTCAAGCTAGGGGGGTGTCTAAACTTGCCCAGCACTCTTTACAAACTGTAAGCAGGTGTGCGCACCACGCACCAGGATTTACAGGAATAAAAAAGAAGTTAAACCAGGAAACAGCAGCAGTGTGCACATCTGAGTACTCTGTTTGCATGGCACAGCCCCTGGTCCAAACAGAAGGGCAATGGGAAGGGAAATCAGCAGTAGGAAGGTAATCAAGGAGAACTAGCATATCTGGAAGGTGAAATGTATCAGAAGCAGGCAATTACACAGGCAGCAGCCCAGCCCAGCCCAGAACACTACTATAAACTAAGCAAACACTTTCCCCACTGGTGTTTCCCACACTCTACACCACCGGGGGAAATTTTAACAAACAAATCTACAAAATGAGAAGGGCTGCAGCAGGCAACATAGAACAACATGTGCAAGAGGCTGAGGGTGGTGAGGATGTGCATGCCGCCGAACAACCCACAGTGAGGAGATGAAGAAGAGTGTACAGACCCAGGGTAACCTACCAGGGGCTAGGCTACATGAGCAGCTGGAGATAGTGGAGTGCTATAGGGTGGACAGAGACCTCCTACAACAAGTAGTTGAGCTGTGCCGGCCACACCTGACACACCAAACCAAACGAGGGGAACCCATCCCAGTGGAGAACAAGGTATGTGTAGGCCTTGGTATACTACCCACAGGTACCTCCCAAAGCACACGTGGGGGTAACATGGGGATCTCACAGGCATCAGCATCCAGAGTATTCCACCAATTCCTGGATGCCATGTCAGCACATGCCAGTGAGCAGGTATATTTCCTCGACACCCGTGAGGTGTTGACCAACAATATGCGTCTCTTCCACCAAATAGCAGAATACCCTGGGGTAGTGGGTGCTATAAACTGCATGCACATACCCATCAAAGTACCACCCAGTGAGCAGGGTAGGGCCTACATCAACTACAGGAGCATCCCCTCCATCAATTGCCAGGTCATATGTGATGTCCAGGGCATTATAATGAATGTGTGTGCTGGCTGCCCTGGAAGGTATGATGATTCCCACATATGACATCTGATGCAGCTGTACCAGAGATTTGCCAATGGGGACATCCCTTACGGTCACCTAGTGGGGGATGCTGGGTACACACTGGAGCCGTGGCTGATGACACCCATCAGAAATGCACAAACATCTGAACAACAATGCCATAATGAGGCACACGCACAGGCCAGACATATAATAGAGCATGTGTTCGGGATTCTCAGGTCAGGGTTCCAGTGTCTGGACACATCTGGTGGAGCCTTGCAGTATGCACCAGCTACATGTACCCAAATTGTTATGGTATGTACAATGCTACACAATATGATCCTGCGGAAACAGCTGCAGCAGGAACAGAATGGGGCAGGGCCACACATCACCCCCACCAATGCCAAGGCCTGCACAGGCACAGAATGACCCAGAGGAGGAAAAACCTGAGCCTGCCCCAGTAGGCAGAAGGAGGCATGCCCAGAATGCCCTGGCCTTGGCAAAGAGCCAACACATAGCACATGCACTGACACAGTAGGGCTCCAGGGAATGACACCTTTCTCCAACTCACACATACAGTAAAAGGGATGCCAAACATGACACCACCTATGCTCAACCATGTATAGGGAGTGCACTATGTGCATCCGACATAGGCAGCCCTCCAGCAACCTCCGCAAGTCTGGCACACCCACAAGGTAAGTCAATCAACCTACCAATTGCCAAATGGAGTAGAATGTGTTGTCACCTGTAGCTATGGTATGGATGTGAGCATGCAAGGGAATTGGGTGGCTGAATGTTATGGCAGCAGACAGTAGACACCCATAGTGCCACCCTGACATGTGTAACACATACTGGAGTCACCATAGTAGCCAGTACTACACAAGGAGACAGAAGCAACTTCAGGAACTGTGCTGTGCGAAATGTGTGTCCATATGACCCACACATGCCAGTCAGGATGGTTCACATACCCAACAACAGTCGCAGCCAGCAGAACAGGTGGACACAAACCCAAACAGGGCCTGTGCCATGGTCCCAGAATGATGGCTAGGGTTAACCCCACCCCCAGGTTTACACAGACAGACCACAGCAAGGCAGGCAGTGGGATGCCAGTTCTGGAGGGTAGGAATAATATGTAGAGCAACGTAAGCCACGATCTGTAGTACACTGGTGTGCCTCTAGTAGACATGTAGAAACAGTCAGATGTGCTCCTACTCCCACTCCAGTGTAGAAATGTAGTAACAGTCAGGTTTGCCCCCCCCAATCCTGTGTAAAAATGTAGTAACATGCACGAGTAGGTATAATATGAGTGGATCAGAGATGCCCTGAGGTGCCCAAGGTAGCAGGATAGGTTGTAGCATGTGCACAATATGCATGTCTGTGTGTGGTAGGATGGTGTGTGTTCCATATTGTGTGGAAGTGATCAGTATGTATGCATGTCAAGGTAAGACCTGGTGGCCATAGCCCAGTACTGCTGATGACAGGGACAAGCCCTCACAACTGCAGTGCCAAAGACAATCCCCACCAGTATACCACCTGCTAGCAGTAAACCGATGTAAATGTATGGTGGTAATATGTGTCACCATCTGACAGACTGACATGGCATGGCTGTTGGGCTACATATACAAGTAGTACACAGGGGAAAATACCCCTGACATACAGTATACATTGTATCACTGTGAAATGGAGACGCTCTTGGAATTGTACATACAGGTATGCGTCACAGCAACTGGTCCTGTAGTAGGGGACACCGGTGATGTCTGGCCGAACACCTGCAGATCACAAAGGAGGTAGGACCAATGTATTGGGAAACAGCTGGTGTACCTGCACATGCCAAAAAAGCGGGCTTCATTGACAGAAAAACACTGTTTTATTAACAATACAGTTAAGTGCTTTCGTCGGTTATAATAATCCAACTTCTTCGGAAAAAGAAATGCAACACACCCTAGCCTTATATACTATCCGTTAATGCTATATTAACAAATTAGACCTGTTAATTAAGACTAATTAACTAATCATATGCATTACACTAAAAATTAATACAAAATATATCACATGAATTCTGATACCATAGAAATGAATAAAAACAATGTCATAAGTACAAAAAATAATAAATAAATATGACATAAACATTTAAAACCTTCAAATATTTAAAAATTAAAAAATCATTACAGAAAGCCATATTAGCTAACTAGCATTCTTATAATAACAAATATTAAGAAAATTATAACAGCCTTGAACAGGATTAACCCTACATAGTCCTGACTCTATACATTAATTGATAATCTCGAATTTTAAATGTTTATGTCATATTTATTTATTATTTTTTGTATTTATGACATTGTTTTTATTCAATTCTATGGTATCAGAATTCATGTGATATATTTTGTATTAATTTTTAGTATAATGAATATGATTAGTTAATTAGTCTTAATTAACAGGTCTAATTCATTAATATAGCATTAACGGATAGTATATAAGGCTAGGGTGTGTTGCATTTCTTTGTCTGAAGAAGTTGGATTATTATAACCGACGAAAGAGCTTACCTGTATTGTTAATAAAACAGTGTTTTTGTGTCAACGAAGCCTGCTTTTTTGTTTTTAACCAGTTTTATATTTGTTATCAGTTTTCGTACCTGCACATGCCAGCATATCAGGAATGCCCTATGCATATCTGTGTGTCAGATGCAAGTACTGTCCATAGCACACATGCACCCAGCTCATGCAAACACCACCCACAGGTACCTCTCTGGCCATATCCATGCTGTGGGGAATGGGTACAGTATGACCCCTCCTGTACATGGCAACAGTGGAAGAATGCAGCATGCAGTGCAGGTGTCCCATGCAGGTGTGTCCCTAGCTATATGTGGAACCCTGCCAGCATCCACACCACCTGATCAAGACTGATAGAAGGAATTTGCATGAACTCCTATCTCACCTACCCTGTCACCCCAGGGGAATATCCTGTCTGGTGGTCTGCGACTGTAGGCCTGAAAGAATGCAACGGCCTGCCATATGTGGCCCGCAGCAACATCTAATGCCCCACAGGCCTCTGCCAAAGGCCTGTGTCTCACATGTACTGCCAATGCATGTGAAGTCATGGACACCCAAATAACAACATAACACACTCCACATAAGCCATATGCAAGGCCATGTGGACAAACCACAGTAAAATGTCCACCATGTCCCACTGCATGAATTGTGGACCAACACTAACACACACCTGTGATGGGGTGATACCCTTAGGGAAAGTATCAGAGAATGTATACATAATGTCTAGAAGAGGTTAGAATAACAGAGGGGGGTGGATGCATGGGCAGCATGGAATGTGCAGTGTCTGACACCAAGCTGTGTGCCCACACTATCCCTGGCTGCAAACACATAAATCGGTGGCTACACACCTGCCCGTACACCACAATACGGTTAATGTCCTGACCCATACCCCTGGCTCGGGGCAACCTCTGCAAATCTGTACAGCTGTGAGACATTGCCACAGCAAGATAAGCCCAGACTGTCTTGTCAGTGGGTGTACAAGTATGGGATCCCCCGCCAGCACTCTACCAAGTTGCTGAACCGGATACACAGACCCAGCAGCAGGTGTCTGCAGCTCCCCCTCCAGAATGGCATAACTTACCATGAATACATAAGTGTCTGCCCACAATACTGGACACAGCTGCAGTCACCCTTGTCTCCCAATACAGCACTGTGAGCAAGAATGTCCACCTGGCAGTACATGGAAATAGACATCACTGTATATAACAGTACACATATCTGAATATCTTTGCTAGCAGCAATACCATGTAGCTGAAGCAGCACAGACACAATCACCTACAGTACACACTATCCCCTGCACACTTTGTCCCCATATTGCCAAACGATCGATGGATACCCAGCAGAAACACTTTGCTACCTGTAGGTGTACAACACAAAGGTCTGCACTGGAGTTCAAATTACCTAGTATTGATCCACACATTCTATACAGAAGGGCATACTGGGCATGCTCACACACTTAGAGAAATGAAGGCAATGTCAGTTAACAACATACTGAAAAGTCATACTGGGCATGCTCACACACGTAATCAAAAGAAGCCCATGTCTGCCAACAACAGTGGACCAGACATATCTGACAGTCACAGATGTTAGTGCAGACACTCCTCAATATGCACCACCCATGCTTTGCACACACAGTGGGTAGGAATACATGCATATATCCAAGAACAATACACTATAATAAGCCAAACGTACATATACATAGATGTGTGGGAGAGAGTGACTGTGACAAGGAGCCAACCATTATGAGGCTTGTCTCACCTAGCACACAGCCAAATGACTACAACCACATGATGCTCAGATATCACTCACTGTAGACATTAGCCACCGGTATCTGTCAGCATTACGGACTATGTGGTGTAAGTGCTAGCTGTGCAACATGACTGTACAAGGAAGTAGTCATCTAGCAGCTGTATACACATACCTGTGGAATATAACCCTCTGTGTTACCGCATGTGGTGTGTCAACCTCTAGATGAATGGGTCATGGCCCATGCACACACACTGCCCTTCCCATAGCCCTACTATGACAAACCCGGGGAGGTCATCCACTTTGAAATACACCCTTGGGAAAAGTGTTGGCCAGTAATCTCTGTAGCGCATCCCATAACTGTGCACTGCTGTAGAGTGATAAAGTAGCTAGGTAGGTGTTCTAACCCCAGATGTGGCAACTGTGTGTGTGTGTATGTCTGTCTGTGTGTCACTGTCAGTGTAGAGAGCAATGCATTTTAGTGTAGCCACATGAATTATAATTCCTATATTTGACTTTGGCAAGGCTGCTGATGTCACCCACCTCGAAATACACCTCCGGGAAGGTTGTAGCCCAGTAATCATCATAGCACATCCCATAACTGCATACTGCATTAGAGTGATAAAGTAGCTAGGTAGGTGTTTTAACCCTAGATGTGGTAACTGTGTGTGTGTCTGTCTGTCTCTGTGTAGAGAGCAATGCATTTTAGTGCAGCCACATGATTACAATTCCTATACTCGACTTTGGCAAGGCTGCTGATGTCACTCACCTAGAAATACACCTCTGGGAAGGTTGTAGCCCAGTAATCACCGTAGCGCGTCCCATAACCGCGTACTGCTGTAGAGTGATAAAATAGCTAGGTAGGTGTTCTAACCCCTGATGTGGCAACCGTGTGTGTGTGTGTGTGTGTGTGTGTCTGCCTGTGGAGAGAGCAATGCATTTTAGTGTAGCCACACAGATTACAATTCCTATACTCGACTTTGACAAGCCTGCTGATGTCACCCATCTAGGAATACACCTCTAGGAAGGTAGTATCCCAGTAATCACCATAGCACGTCCTGTAACTGCGTACCACTGGAGTGTGATTTAAAACTGTGGCAGGGCCCCATCCCCACCCGTGGTAGTTATGGATGGTTTGTGTGTGTCCATGTCCATATACGGAGAAATGCATTATAGGCTAGTCACATGCAGCACATTTCACATGGCCCACATTGGCAATCCAGTTGATGTAATTCTTTGTGAAATACAGCTTTGGGGAAGGTGTTCCCTAGTAATCCCCGTGGTGCACCCTATAACAGATCCATGCTGTAATATGGTATAGACCTCTGTCAGGGGTTCTAAATCCACACATGTCAGTCATGGATGTTTTGTGTGTGTCTCACTGTCTGTGTAGGGAGCAATGCATTTTAGGATAGTCACCCACAGTACATTTCAAATGGCCTATTTTGGCAATTATGCTGATGTCATTCATTGTGGAATACACCCTTGGGGAAGGAGTACTTCAGTAATGAGCATGGCTGATACTATAACTCCATTGTGCTGAGGTGTAATAAACTAGTTAGGTAGGGGTTCTACTCCCAGACATGTCAGGTGTGAGTGTGTGTGTTCGTATCTCATACCCTGTGTAAAGGTGGTTGTGAGCGTGTGACACCTGTGACAAATATGGAGCGGGTTTTGCATAAGTCTTATATGGCAGCCCTACTATATAGCACAATGTCCACCATACAGGGATAACAGATATGAAATAACTGAGAGGCTGGGGTGCAAAGCCATACCCATACATGTGACATCAAGACCAGGCAATCACATTTAGCAACCCCAGTATTACCCAGAGCACACCCTCAACACGTCTCATATGCACACACATGCCTAGGCAACAGCCAATATGTGGGTAGTACACTGCATATTGGCCACTGATAGTAACCATGGAGTGATAGCAGTGGGCTACAGAGGGCATGTCCCCTGTCCATCTGTCCAATTTGCATGTACATGCTGACAGTGCACCTCCCCCATGTTCCCCAATGGACACCTGCACCACCTGTGGTGCCATCACATGTCCCACAATGGACATACCATGCCTGACAGCATGTCCTGTATGGACAGCTGCCACTGACAGCAGGGAATGCTGTCAGCATGCCATCAATGTAGGTGCAGGTAAACCTGCTGCCCATTACCATTCCCTGCCACAGGGGGCAAGACTGGCACATATGATGGTAATCTGTGTGCACAACATGGGCCAGACACCCCGGGTACAGATCCACATGTCACTGTACATGCATGTGGGAGGTGTGCACATCCCAGACACCGTCCATGTCATGGGGTAAGGAACACATACATGGCAAGCGATGCACAGCACTGGTCACACACAATAGTCACCCAGGTGACTGGATGGGGGATACAATACCCACTTGTGTGGGCAAGAGTGGAAACTACAGCCCTGAGACACAATGCAGACCATTGTCATGTTGCCTGATGCCAAGGTATACCCATCGCTTACCCTTATATAGCCTGCTGCCACAATCGACCACCACATACCTGTGCAGACATACACCCATGCATGTGTGTTTGTCTGTGTGTTGTATGGTGCATATGTTCACGGCCACACTCACTACAACCCCCACGTGCATACAGAAGCATGCTGTCAAATGTCAGATGCCTCCTCATACCCTTTGCCAATACCATCTCCGTATGACCCATGTGGTGCATGTGGTACCTGCACAGTAATGTGTTGTGGCAATCCCGCTACTGATGTGCTGTACTCCTGGCCCTGCCAAGTGTGTCGATGTGTGCATGTCTCTGTGAGAGTGTAGCTGTGTTGACGCTGGCACCTGTTCATGCTGACAGGCACGTGTACGTCACCTACCGTATAGCTACTATATCCCTGTTGCAGATGTCACACACCATCACAGATATGTTGTGAGGTCTCCACAATTGGTAACCCATGTGGCGCATCCAGTAACTGCATCAAACAGTGAACGCAGTACATAGTTGTCAGGGGTTTGATACCCTGTGCTGTTAGGTGTGTGACACAACTCCACCACCCCTCCTTAACATGTCTTTGCCTCTGTCTGCCTCTCCCACTCCCTGTCTGGTGGATGTGGAGACCTACACCAGCTTTGCTTAGACAGCAGCATATGTATTTTAAGTGATGCTCATGATGAGCTGATATCTGCATGAATCGCAGCCCTCCCCTAGCTGATTGCATTTGGAACAGCTGTGGTAACAGTCCCATAGCCAATCGCATGGAAACACACTCCAATATCTAGGAACATCATGTTAGTGTTGGCCCTTGTCATTCACTGTGAGCAGGAACTAGATCCGTTGGTTGGCAACCAGCATCTGCAATGGATTGGGGATTTACCTTCAACAACATACACTGTGGAAACAGGGCAACACACAGGAGGAGGATGTGCCTGACCCACCTCTAGACTGTAAGTGCTGCTATACTGCATGTGGCGTACTGTTGTTTTAACAGTGTGTGTGTGGATATGTCTTTCTTACATGTCTCCATACCTGCCATGTCAGTTCCATGTTTATGTGGAATCCCCATCTGCAGAGTCATCTGCAGACAGGGCAGTGTGTTGTGCTGTTGGTTCCATGTGTTACCTATGGAGCATCTATCTGTGGACTGCAGTCTGTAGATGGTGAAAGCCATGACAGTTACTGGTGTCTTATCCCTCATAGGATATATGTTGCCACAAACCCTGTTACAACAGTAAACCTATGAGGTTATCACAGCAACATGTCATTAGTGGCCCTGTGTACGTGCTGCCAGCCACAACTCTGCCATCTTGTGTACATATGTTGTGCATGACGTGGTGCGTATCTGCTGTACACCATAATTAGTGTCATCGTATCCGCTAACATGCCAGTGAGATATCAGACCGCCCCACATATTATGTACAGTAGGGGTTATATTTGATGACATAACCAGGACATTCTGTGGATGTTTGTACAGTCCTACGTGTGTGTGGGCATCAGTGTTACAGACAGCAGGTAGCAATTACTTCTACAGGAGAACCAGCACACTCAGGGCAGATACATATGTGTAGGAGGTTCAGGAACTACAGACAGAGTATGAGTAGAGCCGTGGTATGCTTTGTATAGTACTGGTGTTACAGGGCGTGTGTGTACATATTACTTTACCTTGGAATGCAGTCTGTCTGCATATCCCTCAACTGTGGGCCTATCCTCTTGGTGGCCAGAGGTGTGCCTAACATGTGTTGTCTGTCAACCACACAGGTCCTGTGTCTGATATCCCACTGGTACTGTGTGTGTGGAGTGCTATCAGTACATAAACTACATATCAAGCTTTGCACATATGACATGCTGTGGGGAGTGTTCCATAGTGGGCTGTGAGTATATCACACTGCTATTGCTGCCATCAGTCCACGTTTGATATATCCCCCACACATATGGTGGGGCTGGGGCCATATATGAGTGGGCATTACCTACACAATACGTGCGTGCTCTTATGCACTCCAGAGGCCAGTGTATGTAATAGTGATATATGGGCCTGTATTATTGAGTCTGGGGGGCATCATAAATGACCTTGGCTGTTAAATATGTGGGGGTATCAGGGGTAAGGTGCCATAATGTATCTGGATATAAAGTGCCATATACTTCACCTATATGTACATCACATACATATTTTTGGTTACTGCAAGCCTACTGCCACCCAACAGATGGACTGTTCTGTTTGTCAGTGTGCATGTGATGGTGTTAGTTATGCTTTGTTATGTCACAGTTACAACCCATGTGGTCACATGATGTCCTTACCTCCCACTTCTGTTGTACAGAGTGTAGATAGCAGCTGCTGAACTATACACCTGCATTATACACTGTTGATCGTTTGGTATCCTGTGGCCCAGTCGGTCCTCACTACTGTACAAATCTAAGGACTTGGCCTGGACAGCGATGGTTGTGAAACTTACCTGAATACTACATTAGTATAATTGTTTCACAGTTGCATTCCTCTGTTTATATGGATGTCACTGTCTGAACAGCTATATGACATGGCACATAGACCTGTCATGGTACACAATGAAAGGTATTCCATTTCTGCAAACCTATGTGTGGAGTTTTCCCAGTGACCACTCTGTGGGTATATGTTGCAGGCAACGGTTGTCATTTGTATGGGTGGCCCATACAGTGTCCAGTTGTTCAGGCGTTAGCTGTAGGCATAGTGGCTGTTCCATTCTGTGTGCACCGACTACATATGTATCCTACTGTACATATATCTGCGAGTGTATGTGTAGTCACATGTATATCCATATATATATATATATATATATATATATATATATATATATATATATATATGTGTGTGTGTGTGTATGTATATATATATATATATATATATATATATATGTATATATATATATATATATATATATATATATATATATATATATATATATATATATATATATATATGTACATATGTACATATGTATGTACGTATCTGCATATCTGTGTCTGTGTATCTGTATCCTGGGGATGTTGCTGGCTACCACAGTTTACATTACCTATGGGAGGCAGACTGTACTGCATGATATGTGAACACTACTAGCCTGACATCATACAGGTGGGATGTTGTACTCTTAACTTCCTGTGCCCATGTCGTGTCAGGTCCTGGTTACGGAATCTACAACACTTGGTAGTGTATTGCGGGGCAGATGTGTTTGGCAGTGGGGGGATGCCTACTTCTACATAACATATAGTGTGTGGGGCCTCTCAACCCCAGTAATGGTGCATGTGGACATATGTGTGTTTGTTAATCTGCCATTGCTCTCTACAGATATATGGCCATATGTATCGATATAGATAGATATATATCTGCTGACATATATGTAACTATGTCCATATATACCTACATAGCTGTAGATCTGCATACATATATGTAACGTGTGTATATGTAGACATATAGGTGTAGACACTTATATGTGTCGATGTAGCTATCAGCATGTATATATGTCCATATATAGTGATATATATGTATATAGTGTTAGAAAGCTATATATATATATATATATATATATATATATATATATATATACATTTACAGATATGTTGTAGCAGTGTAGATAGTAATATATTTACACAGAGATACATCTAGATGATGGTATACATTCTCTGTACAGTTGCATGACTGGACTGGTTGATATGTTTCGGTTATTGCCCTGACTTTCTACAGCTGCAGTGGCGTACTGTTATACCATTATAACTGTGTTGCGGAGGGTCCTGGGGTCAAGAACTGCATGTGCTGGATATTGCATTGCACAGCATATCTGTTACGGCTGTAGTGGGGGGAACATAGCAGTCATCACTAGGTTCCCCTCATGTGAGCTCCCACCCCCATCAACCGTGCATAAGGTCAGTTATTTTGTGGTGGGGGTTCCGGTAGTTATTCTTATCTGGTGCTGCAATACACATATCTATCTGTATATCAATATGTATATCTATATTTATATCTATATATATGTGGACATATGTATCCACCCACCTACATACCATTGATGTGATATGATGTATGTGTGAGTCAGACATTTATATGTACCTGTGTATCTCTCTACATATACAGATCTATGACTGTCCATATGTCCATGCATGAGTGGCTCACAATATTGGCCTACCCCACATTCGTCTGGCCAATTGACATGGATGATGTCAGGCATGTGGTCAGTCAGGAATGCCGATACATTACAGTTGCAGACATCATGTTGTTCAGATTATGCGTATTGCAACAGATCGTTGTTTAACTAACAATGTTTTACATGTATATGAAAAATATTTCACGTGTCCAGATATGTACCCCACTTTTGTCACACTGTGTCCACAATGTTTGCAATAAGAGTTTGAGTGTTGTGCTATTAGTACAATTCCCCTTATGCAGATTGACTGTGCTGCATGATATAGCTGGGTATACATGGGATGTCTGTATATCCGACATGGTGTAATGTTAAATCACTATGATTGTGGTATGCAAGGTCCTGGGTTCGGGCCATGCAGTGGCTGTCAATTATGTTGCAGGGTTGAACAAGGGCAGTGGGATGCAGGGTGATTAAGGCACTTGTAAGCCGTCATGAGCTTGTTTGCTTGATGGTATGCATCACCAACTGCAGGTAACAGCCAGTTACACCAGGTTAGCCCCGACATTGCTTACTTTGTGTACACAGTGCTCACCATCATGCAAACACAGACCACCGGTTACACATGCCTACAGGTAGTTTGCATCAGATTTGCTGTGCCTGGAAGCATAAACACATGTGCTAGTGCTGACATATGCTTACAACAGCTTATTGCTGCTTAACCTAACTACTGCTGTATGCATTATGATGCCAACAACTCACGTGCATTTCCTGTAGTACTCCTGTTGATATATATATATATATATATATATATATATATATATATATATATATATATATATATGTCATTTCATGGCCGCAGTACTCCAGTTCATGTATATATGTTATTCTGTGGGTTATGCAACATACATATTACCCATAACGTGGTTTGCCATGGGAAATGGTATGTCCCAGTACCTTCCCTGTGTCCCCCTCCTTTCTTGCTAACATCTATGGGCCGGGCCCATTAGAATGGGTTCATCCAACCACAGCATGCCTCAATCCATAATGTTGTAGCCGTCATTCCCTCCCCCCTTCCCCCTCCACATCCGTCATCCTTCCTACAGGTTCCAGCCTAATCTAACCACACCACTACACATTGCTCACTCTCCACTTCTCAGGACCCTTTGCATATATTGTCTCAACCCATGGATCTTCAGGCTTCCCACACATGTAGTCTGCGTACATACGTCACCGTCTGTGCTTACTTTTTAGGCATGGTATGTTACCCCAAGGACTCTTTTTGGCAGATGTTTGTGGATGTCCCACCAGGGATGGATCTGCATTTGTTTAAGAGTAGACTTAGCAGGGTGACACTGTGTCTCCCACTGGTAGTATCCTGCCAGTAGTCTGGGAGCCAGTGGTGTGCTACGCTTAGTGGTGCATATTATTAGATTTGCATGATAATCACCTTTTGACATTGATTTCTCCTTTGCTACTTGTTATATATGTGTCATGTATCCCCGACATATGTGTACGGACACTGTCTAGGGTCTTGGGATCTTCTACACTTTATTACATTAATACTTCACATCTGGACTTACTGCTGTACTCCAGTTCACATATGTATGTTCTGTAGTCAGTTATGGCACATATGACTGCATATGGATGCCTTTCACAGGTTCAGTTTGGTTATACTATGGTGGGGACATGTTTAATACTACCCCATTCTTCTGTACGTCTGTCATGGCTTGGTGGATAGCTACTGGGACTATGGTGTATGGGGTCTTGGGTTCGTGACTTGCATGGCTGTTTATTTTGTTGCCAGGCTGACAAAGGCCCATTGGATACAGAGTGATTAAGGCACTTTAAAGCAGTCATACGGCTGTACACCTGCTTACTAGTGCGTACATATGCCTACTATTGCCTATTTGTGCTTACACCTGCTTAATACTGCCTTATTCCGTCTGACACAGATACGTCACATGTGCATTTTTTGCGGTACTCCATTTCATATATATCAGTTATTTAGTGGGATTTGCAACAAAAATATTGGTTGTAACGTGCTTTGCCATGTAAAATAGACTGTGCTACAGTGGGACCCAAACCGGGAACGCCTGCTCATTGGTCGGGTGCTCTACCCACTACATTATTGCTGTTCTGCTTCATTTGCATATTTCTAACATATTGTACTACCCATGGTTCCTTCCCTTAGCCCCAGAGCTCACCATACACAGCATCCATCCATTCTCCAGTTGCTAGCCCAGCCATACCACACCTCCACACATTTCCCTCCCTGCACATGTTGGTACTCCTCCATTATATTGTCTCGACCCAAGCTTCTGCAGGCTCTTCATTCCTTTAGTCCATGTACGTTCGAGCCTTCCCTTGATCCTCCTCCAATACTGGTGGGAACATCTATGTGTCCCACAAAGTTTGGTATGTCCCACCAGGGACAGACCTGTTGTTGTGTCATGAGTAGACTTTGCTGGTCTGCACTGTTTCTCCCACTGGTAGCATCCTACCAGGGGTTTGAGAAGCAGTGGTTTGCTCTCACAGCAGTCCTGGATCATCTCCCGGTTCTGCAGATCCAACGCCCCAGGTGTGACATTCTGTGCATGAAGCACGCCCCCATGGCATGCACCATTTTTAATTCCTCTCTGCAGTATTGTGCAAGACTACTGTTCTCATAGTATGTGTGGACAGAGACTGCTCATTGATACACATTGACTGCTCAAAATACTGTGACTGAGCAATGTGCACCTGTTTGCTGGTATTAATCTACATACTTACATACATTTCCTATACTGTTGAATGACTGTGCTGGATGATATGTTTGTGATAACAGCAGCTGAATTTGTATCTGCCATGCCTTTGTGTTAACTCAGACTATAGTGTGCAGAGTGGGGGGGTTGGAACTTGGGAGTGTTGATTATTTTGTTAATGGGCACGATGAGAGCTGTTGGCTACAGAGTGCCTAAGACACTGTAAAGAAAGTGTAGGCGGGTATGCGCTGGTGTGCGCAAGGCTCAGCCTTGCTGACCTCTGGTTACAGCGTCTTACACTGAGTTGGCCTCCACATTGCTTAACTGGTGTGGCCATTGCTTACCGCCGCCAAAACAGGCGTAACCCGTCTTGCTGCCATATACCCCCATGCTACTTCATGTATTTAGTTCACATTTGTTGTCTGGGACAATCTGACTGGATGCTTCCCCATTATCAGCGGTGGCCCGGGGAGTGGAGTTCCACAGTAAACCCCAGCTACACATTACACGTACTACTGAGGTGTACACATTCACAGAGAGTAACAGACTTACCATAGCTACGTATGACATTCTTCATGCTTAGTTCACATTAACATGTCAGTATTATACATGCTTAGGTCAGGCTTACATGTTGGGTATGATTGTTGACAAGGGTCAGTTTAAGGTGAAGTTAGATTCCAGTTTAACAGTTCTGGATATGTTACACTCAAGTATTCGGGTTAGGTTTGGTTATGCCATACCTGTGTGTTAGAGTAGAAGAGAATAGTGAAGGAGTAGGTAGGTAGGTAGAGGGGGGGACATTGTAAATGTATAGTAGGCCGTTGGAATGATTGGTGGGGGAGAAATAGGGAAGGTATGCAGGATGTTGGGATTTGTATGTGAGGCAGGACAGGATGTGTCAGTTTCACTAGTTGGAGTAGGGGTATAGAGTGTTAGTTGGGGCGGGGGACTTCACCAGGTGGTGAGCATGTGCTGATTCAAGTGTGCTTGAGGTGTTTCTTCATGTGTTATTTACAAGTGTCGTGTTGGACAGCTGAGGTAATACACGTGGGTAAGGGGTTCCAGATTCTGCCAATATAGTTGGGGAAGAGGGTGTCGCCTACTTGTGACTGTGAGCATTAATAGTAATGAAACAGGGGTTGATAGGTAAGTGGTGTTAATGGGGCACACAAAGGGGTAGATAGTAGGGGAAATGTCCAGGGATGTGCAGGAAGGCTGACGGGAAGGTCCACACCTGGCCATTTCTTCTACAGCAACAGCTGTGTATATACACTGCATTTGGGGGTAGGTCTGGACACTCACATCCCTGGATGGGGGTGTTGACAACAATAATACCTTGTGATGCCAAATAGTTCGGCTTACATGCCTACAGTGGGGTGTTGTGACCATGTGTTACTTGGTGTTATTTAGTGGGATTTGCAACAACACATCTGGTTATACCGTACTTTGCCGTGTAAAATAGACTGTGCTGCAGTGGGACTCATACCGGGCATGGCTGCTCGTTAGGCGGTGGCTCTGCCCAATGCACACTATTGCTTACATCCCTAGGGTGGTCTGTATAGAACCACTCCAGCCAACACCTGCACTCCTAGGCCCATAAATTTACACCCATAGTCCCCCCCGCACCTCCTCTACAGCACTCATCCATACTCTGGGTGCAGGTCGGGTCTAAACACACCACTACACACTGCCCACTCTCCACTTCACGGGACCCATCTCGTATGTTGTCTCGACCCATGGATCATCAGGCTTTCCCACCCTTGTAGTCCGGGTACATACATACCCCACCTTGATAAGTCATTGCACGGGCTGCCTCCTATTTCAAGACAATTTTTGGGGTGTCCCGCAAGGGACGCTCCTGTCTCTGTTCCAAGATTAGATTTAGCCGGTCTACTATGTTCCCCCCCTCTGGTTGTATCCTGCCTGTGGTTTGAGGAGCAGTGGATTGTTTACATTGTTTGTGTGTTTGTTTGTATATTTCCCCTGTCTGGCTTGGGGGGTTGATGTTACGTGTTACACGTTTGTTGATTGGGCCCCTCACCCCCATTGGCACGGCCTGTGAACATATGTAATTCTTAAGTGCTGTATCATATCATAGCTATATATCTGTGTATATATATATATATATATATATATATATATATATATATATATATATACACACACACACACACACACACACATATATATATATATATATATATATATATATATATATATATATATATTGCTGTATATATATCTAACGACATGTGGATGTATGGGTTTTTGCATATGTACATATCTATATGTGGGTATTTATATAAATATATATATATATATATATATATATATATATATATGAAGACAACCAGACCTCAACGAGGAAGGAACACTAAAAATCCAAGTTCACAGGCACGATGGATTAGCACCTCAAATATCCAAAGTCACAAGCTCAAAAGAGCACAAATTGTAGTAACCAACTGGAGATATTTTAAAAACAAATCCGTTTATTATGCAGGTAAGCGCTTTCGCGGGCAAACACACCCGCTTCATCAGACAAAGTACAAAAGATAAAACAAAGTTTTAAATACGCTAAACAAGTCCATTCCACCCAATCATTCCTAAATTGTCAGAAATGTAACTTCCTGTGAAGTTACGCAAACACACATCTAATAAATCCCACTTAATTAAAAACAGCGCAACCTTCATTAATAAAAATTACCAAAACCATCAAAAACATTAGACATCGTAAGATGTTTCAAAGAACTAAAAATACACGCTTGTTAGTAGTATATCTTTTCCTGTAACAACAAAGCGTAATTCTAAATGCAAAGCATTTTTGATTAAGATTGCGGTTCCTGTGACACTAAAGCCCGAATAAAACTGCTTTTATTTCTTATTGCAAAATAGGACTTCTCGCTCATATTACATTCTTCACAATACTATCTAACTCACCTTTAGCAGTCTATGCAAACCCTTTAAGACAAGTTATAACTTCAAATTGTGAAAACTTAGATTGGATGTAGTCAGTTTACCTTACATCTGCTCATTGTCCATACTGCAGAACATCGCATTTCGTGTGTACATATACATCCTTAACCCTGTTCAAGTGATCCAAATATATATGGAGTATTCATTATAGAATATTTACTACCAACCACTCAATTCAATCCTATATTTGCTAGATTCTTTTTTGCGACGTAGGAGTAGCGTCTCTTCTCCTTAATGCGCATGTCCAACCTGAGTGATGAGTACGGTACCATAGTAGCGATACACATAAACTAAGTGTCTTGTGTATAGCTGATGGTATTAGTATTGGGGTATAAGCGTGGAATGAATGAAATAATGAATCGACGATTAGACTTTAAATACTATGACAAATAGGAAAATATAAAAGCCTATGATAGCCTATAAAATCTATAATAAAATCTATGATCATAACGCGCTTTACATATCACTAACTCTATGAAGTGGAATCAACTCTGGTAAAGTTAAGTTACTCTGTAAATATAAGTGTGTAACTATCCAAGTGAGATTACTGCTTATATGTAAATATGTAGATATACAAGTGTGGAGTTGCATCATAGAATAGCTTGTGATGCCTACAAATGTGGATCTATAAAACAATTTAAAATTCCTAATTTATCCTGTGTACAGGAAAATGGAGCTACCACTGTTACATGGTATATAAACCATATTGCAAAGTCTATAAATATAAATAAACTCTCTGAAGTGCAGTAGCCCAAAGGAACACTCGATGCTTCTTTAAAACTTTTAATATCACAGAAAGATAAACACGTAAACGCGTTTTAAGTTCACAAAACACTCTCATGCGTTTTCATCCATAAAAATGGACTTCATATGTCTGTCTAAGTATGTATACATTTGTACTACAGAGATGGAGAGGTATACATCTATTTAGTTATGGGTATACACACACACACACACACACACACACACACACACACACACACACACACACACACACACACATACACCTCTACATATTTAGCTAGATATCCTGTAATGTAGACTGGTATTGCTGGATACTGCGTTTCGTGCGCATACTGGTCAACCTTGTGTGCCACGTATGCTTTACGATACCTACAACTAAATCCATTAGAGTCACACATGTAATCTGTTGTTAGTACCAGGAATACATTCATCCCATGCGGGACAAACCGGACATTGGGTATTCAACGTTCGTCTACACCCAGAGTTACATAGGTACCCATGGCTATGTGCATGGACTATGGCATGTGCCAGACCTAGGATACTTGGGTCGGGACAACATACGGGATGGGTCCCGAGGGGGGGTGGAGGGGGTTAATGTGTGGTGGTGTGGTAGCTATGGGCTGGTAACTAGGGTAGGGATGGTGGCTGCATGTGTGCAGTGGGTGGGGGGAAGTGGAACTGTGGGTAATGAATGTATGGGTCAGAGATGGCCTGGGTTGGATGGGCCTGTACTGCTCGGCCCACCTAGTGGATGGGGGAGAGGGGTATGTGATGGCAACATGTGAAACATAACAGAGGGCTAATTTAAATCCCTATTGCAATGACACACATACAATACAATGAGCTTGGTAGTGTATTGCAGGGCGGACATATTTGGCTATGCAGGGGGTATGCCAATTCATACTTGACGTATATTGTCTGGGGCCTCTCAAGCCCATTAACGGTGCATGTGGACATATATGTTTCTGTTCATCTACCATTGCTTGCTACAGATGTCTGGCTATATATACCTCTGTGGGTATATATATTTGCTTACATATTTCTAACTATGTCCATATATACCTACGGAGACATATATCTGCGTACATATATGTAACTTACTGTGTATATGTGGACATATAGATGTTGACATATATATGTGTAGTTGTCGGCATTTGCATGTATATCTGTTCATGTATTTGTATATATATATATATATATATATATATATATATGTATATATCTCTGGATATTTATATAGATATATATATGGGCAGAACACCGACGTTGGATACGGTGTGCTTAAGGCACTTTAAAGCGGCTGTAAGCGGGTTTGCGCAGAGGTAAGCACTGCTAACTTCCGGTCACAGTGTCTTACATCCAGGTAGCTTCTCCTTTGCTTAATCTATGTCGGCAGTGCTTAACCCCATGCAAATGCATTTGCACACATTTACTGGTGCTTACATATGCTTACTACTGCTTATCTGTGCTTACTGCTGCCTTATTCATTATGATAGTGACTCCACATGTGCATTTCCTGCAATACTTGTGTTCATAAAAATGTGTGTTATTTAGTGGGTTTTGCATTACAAATATCGCTTATACCATGCTTTGCCATGTAAAATAGTGTGCTGCGATGGGACTCGAACTGGGAATGCCTGCTCGTTAGGCGAATGCTCTGCCCACTACACTATTGCTGGCATGCTTCATTTGCATATATCGTCCTTGTTATCCTCTTCAGCCTTTTAAGCTGCTTTCACCGTGATTAAGCAATGGGCACACCCATGCACCTACGGTTAGCTGTACTTGGAGCTTTAGACACCAATGCGGGAGTTTCTTCTTTTGATTTTTATGTCTTGTTGCTGTTGCACACATGGGAGACTGTTGGTGGGGATATGTGGACACCTATGAGCGGTATCGCTCATTTATTTCCACTTTCTGCTCTTCAACATTGCAGGGGCGTGTTTATTCTGAGGGCTCTGCTCTCAGACACACCCCCTGCACTCGTACACGCTCCGTGTAAGCCTGGGGGCTCCGGCAGTGCGCCTTCATTACTATGCATGGCACACTGCCGTCCTGCTCCTAAGTGGCTGCTACCGTGCAGGCCTAGACTAGTCCTGCATGGAAGATTAGTAAATCTGGGGGATTGCTATGATTGTTGTTAGTTTGTGGACAATAAGAAAAATACACAGATTAATGCTTTTCCAGAGAGCAGTCTGAATAACATCCTAGACAACAAACAATCTTACATTATTCTCTCAGTTAAGGTTATATTATGGAACACAAAGGTTTTTTTCTACACAAATGAAACCAAAATCATGTACTGATTTATTGAAAAGAATGTTTTCTAATATAAACTTCTTACAAGAGACTAAGCTAACTAAGGGAAATGTGCATTTTTTTAACAAAGAGTGTATGAGATAGGGGATCTCTGTTTTCTTGTCTTCTGCTAAAAAAAGAACAACTATACTTGTTCATAAGGACCTGAAATGGGAAAATGTATCCAACCTGATAGATAAAAAGGGGAGGTGGGTAGTGACCAGAATTCAGATAAATAAAGAGACAGGTAACTTCAGGATGTGGTTATGGACCGAACAAAGACAATGCAACACATTTTCAGGAATTTTGAAGCACTAGTGATATGCTGAGAAGGGTGGATATTCCAATTATTATAAGGTGAGATTTAAATGCAGTTTTAAATCCAGAGCTAAATGAAAAATCCAAAAATAGGAATAGAATGTTAAAATCTATGGAATTGTTTAAGGACTTGATAAATGAGGTTGGTCTAGTTGACGCATGCTGTGAACTAAACCTTACATCCAGGGACTATACATTTCGCCCATTAGCTTCTTATCTGCAAATGGAGGAGGAGGTGAGCCTCATACCTCATAAATAAATAAGGAATTGCAGGGCGCAGATCCAATCCAGCAGAAACTTTTTGAGCAGGGCAGATCATGCCTTTAAACTTGGTTGACTTTTTTTCAAACAGTCACCAAAGCCATTATGAGGGAAAGGCAGTCCATACAGCTACCTCGATCTAGCTAAGGCCTTGATACCCACACCCCACTGGGTGGAAAACAAAAAAAATCAAATTAAATGTTAACCCACACATCACAAAGATGGGTTTAAACTGGCTGAGTGACAGAAACCACAGGGGTCAGAGTTGCTGGCGCCATGTCAGACTCAAAGCCTGTCACAAGTGGTGTCCACTCATCACTCATCAGGAAGACAATGACCCCATTCCCCGACCATCTGACCCGATCTGACCAGCCTGCAGCAGCTGGGAGCAAAGTCAAGTTCCAAAAGGAAAAAGGGTCTCAATCTCATCTCTATCCTATTGCCCCCGACTGAAGAACTCCAGCTCTATTCGGTAAACCCATGCTAACAAGGGTGACCTTTTACCTAACATACAAGGCCGCCAACAAACCCAGAGATGATGGATATGCTTCACCCAAAAAAATCTAGATCCATCAGAGCCACAAGGGGGATAATCTGTGACATAAACAGGATGTATTGAAGGGACAGGTACTGTATGTGTCTCAACAATTACCACTTCTCTGGAACAGACTTCTCACCAAAGCTTATCACTAACCCTATTGAAGCGTAACCGGGACCAATGGATGGGAAATTGCAAATTTTTCCCTGGTTTGGCACCTATGTCCCTAATGGGGAGGTGCAACTAGTGTACAAGCATATTTCATAACTGTAAAATTTCTTGGGGTTTTGACATGTCAGCTATATTTTGTTGAATTTGGTGTAAGCTTCCCTAGGCTTAAAATGGCTCTTGGGCCAGTAGCCTAGTAACCACCTATAAACCGACAGTACACCTCTTGGGAACTGCTAGCTGTTTAGATTATAGTCTGGCTTATTCCTATAATATATGTAAGGTTTTCTTCTGTAGAATATGATATAAATGCACTGCCCAACCACAGCTGTGTACTGGTGGAGATAGTGAATCTGCTAACTCCAATGGCATCCCGATCATGGAGATTAGAAATATTAATGCTTAAATATGAAGAAGATACTAAAATTATACAAAAAGGTTATCTTGAAATTCAGGGAAGGCATAGACACTTATTCAAATAGAGTGATTGATAAGATGGTCAGTTTTAAGGAATACATTAAAAATGGCTAAGGAAATAAGTTCCAAACATAAAAGGGAGAGACAGAATAAGCTATGACGAATGGAAGATAAAATCAGAGCCCTAGAATATTAAATAGGGAAAACACTAAAACTGGTGAGTTGGAAAGTAGTAAAATATAAGAGAATTTAAGACCTTATACTTTTCTGTGTGGAGTCTGCATGTCCTCCCCAAGGTCGAGTGGCGTTCGAAAGACATGCATGGATGGGCGTGGCTTTGTTGAAGGTTGGGCGTCGGGCTGGCACCTCGGCACTGTAAAAATCAACTGCCAATCATTAGCAGGCCAGAGTTCCGCTGTGGTGACCCCTAACTGGGAAAAGCCGAAAGAAGAACAACATACTTTTCTGAGTTAAATGTGAGACAGGAGAGATGGAAGAGGCATCATCAGGCTAAAGGTTTAACATCACTGGAACTTTTTATGCAAAGGTTTGAATAAAGAAAAAGCCATATTCGTTGCTGCCTTATAAGGCAGGGAGGCAGACGTACAGAGAGATGTGTACAAAGTCAGTGAGTAACCTACAAATACTACCCAGGGCAGTATAATGTTGTCAGTCTGGACAATAGTGAAAAAAATATCTTTTTATGGTGGCTTTATGTTTCCTAACTCAGTGAATAACAGCTTAGATATCTTAACTGGATGATTTCACTGGAGAACATAGTAGTTATCATCACAAACCTTCCAAATAGGAAAATTCTAGGAGCAGATGGTCTCTTGGTAGAATTTTATAAGACTATTAGGAAAACAACAGCAAACCTTTTATCATATTTGACTCAGGAAGTTGAATCATGGGAATGCCTTCCAGTCCATGTTAACAGCTATAGTTTTGATACCTACATTAAAATAAAAGAAGAACCCCTGCAGACAGTAGACCTATTTCTTTATTCCAAATAGAAATAAAAATATATGCAAAAGTCCTGCCTTGCATATGTGTGTCCTTACTATGGATCCTAATTGTTTCTGCCGCTATGTTATTTGTGCAGAATAATAGCTCACACAGACATGCATGCAGAATACACTTCATGACATGTAACATTAATGGTCCTGACACAAACATAAAGATGAACTTACACTGTATTGTATGCTTTGATAGTGTCATGACAACATTGTTGTTATCTTGCTCCGCCAAAGTCTTGCTTTAGCAATATGTTCTTTTATTCTGAATTGTTACAAGTGTGATTAGTTTGGCAAAAACTAGACCACTGTGACTTGACAGAAATCTGAACTTAATAATGTTGGCTTTACTGGAGATTATTGCCAGAAATCTAAACTTAATAATGTTGGCCTTTTTGGAGCTTAATTAAGTAGTTCAATATTTATCATATTTTTTTAACTGATTTTATAACCATTATATGAGTTAGATGCATGGCCACATGTCATTTCTGTTCATATATAGATGTCTTTTGCAAATGTTGCCTTATAATGCTTACACATATATGTGCTACAGAGTACAAAAGCTTTAATTTGCCTCACTTGCCTGCATGAGACGTAAATGTAAATTAACCTATAGTTCTCTCATTAACTACAATTTGTCTGCTACTAGATTTATTAAGTAACTTCACAGACTTGTATTTTTAATATGCTTTGCAGTATTTGATCAGAATGTTTCATTATGTTAGAGTATGCTGAATGTTATGACAGATGCAGATCTTATTAAATCTCCAACACGTCTGCACAGTTATTATTTTACAAATGAAATATGGTCCTGTATTAGAAGCTACTGTAATTGGTTATTCCCCATAGCTAAGTACATGTCTTATTTTTTTAGTAGCAAAGCTCTAGTTTGGGCTGAGATGTGACACAAGCAGGCATTTGATCTATTTTACAAAAAGACAAGCAGATGTCCAGAGGTACTGGTCACATCCAGATGATGTTCTAACATAGACAAGCCAATTAGTTTGAATTTCATGCCAAGGCATTATGATCTCTTTTAAGATGAAACTTTTTTTCTTGAAAATGCAGGCTGGAAAGATTGGAACTTGTAACAGCAGATATCCTACATGTCTGACAGCACTTCAGCAAGCCCGGTGGTCTAACTATGTTGGTAGTTTATGTATGTTACTCTACACATATTTACAAGTTAGTTTACCACCTTTCTTAACTGTTAATGTGCTATGTATTAAGTGTCAATAATATTGTCCCTTATTTAGAATTTGCCATTTTTATTACACATAATATTTAGATTACAATTGTCCTGAAAGCTGGTTTGGAAACTACATTTACAAAAGGAAGTGTAATAAAATGAAATTGCTTTCAAATCTCTTATTCTGTTTAACTGTATGAAACATGTACTGTCACATTACACAGATAAAACATTGCTTTTCTGTTTTGTCTTCCCTTGGCAAAGTACATTCATGACCAATTAAACAGCAGGATCCAATTTCCATGTCTATAAAACTAACTTTCTAAGCTAAAATACAGACTAGCTGATGCTCAGCTGTATATGGTCACTGAAAATCAATCCGTGCTACATCACTAAACTGCACTAACTGAATATTCAATAACTCAAGAGTTGCAAGTAATCTTGTTTTGTTGAACATAGTGATTATTTTAGGAAATGCAAATATGCACAGTACATATGCAAAAGTAAACTAGTTGATTATAAGAAGCAGAAAGAGTAACATTAAAATCAAATGATCAAAAAAACAAAAAAAGCATTTATGGTTGTAAGAAAATAGATTGAGACAGATAAACAAGGGGTTGCAGATAAGACTACAGACTTAAGAAAGCAACAAAAGCAACCAAAGGAGTAGTCCATACAGGCTTTATTCAATGAAGTGCTTTTCGTCCGATTAGTAACCAGGACTTCTTCAGATAAAAATGTCTAAAAACATCTCTTCAGGTGGATTTAAGACTACAGGCTTACCCAGAACATCCATCCTGTGGTATGTATTTATAGCATCTATAGCGTACATAAGGCACAAGACTCCACTTTACTGTTCCAGCTGTACAGTCCTGCACCTTACCGATGTGGCTGAATGAAATACCATCCAATATGTTCAAATCCTTATTACTAAGCTGACAAGTCTAACACTGTACAGCAACATATCTTATTTCCTTCACTCCATCTGTGCTTTCCTGATTCAAGCCTACGTTGTCTTCAATCTACCAAAGTGGTCTACTGCTTTATGCTAAGTCCATATTAATTACTGATATGAGTAAGTAACTGCCCCACTATATAATACAACAAAAACGTAACACATTTCTTACATAAATTTTAAAAAAGTCTGCCACTCTCAACTGTGAGAGTCCCCCTTTTCTCCACCCACCATTTATCCTTTCTATTGTATCCTCACATACACAAAAGTCTTATAACCATACTGATATTTTTTGAGGTTCCCATGAATGCACTTCTTGGGGACATAGCATCACATTAACATTTCATCATCAAACTGCAAAATGTTAGTACATTTCAGTTAGGTACTCATTTTCTAAAATTTCAGCTATAGCCTTGACTTTTTTGTCATTTCTTGCAATATTATTAATATTGTAAGCCTTATATTTTCAATATAACATTTTTGGGATACTACAGTATTCATTGTTATTGTGCATGATTCAGTAATTTCACACCAGGATTTTCCAGTCACTATTCAAATCACTTTTAAAGTAAAAGATTAACATTTTCTCCAGAGTAGTTCATACGCAGGATCATAAGATAAGTATGTTGCTTACAAATTCATGTTCTGATCATATAAACTCAGTTCACAATTGCTTGAGTGCAATGGTATGGGTGTAGCAATGCATACACCATATAGTCCAAGGAGGGCCACGCAACTGTTCCAATGTTCACTTGCTCAAACAGTGAGAAGACTGGCAAAAGTGATCAGCTATAAGAAGAACATAAATTCCTGCTGTTCTCATGAGTGAGATCTCAGTAAAGTGGGGACTGACTATTTGCCCATTCTCCACTGTAGTGCAGTCTCTGAATGGGTATATATAAGTTGCCGTGGGTGTAGGGGCCTGTGGGGGCTTGTCCTCCCCCCAACACTAAAACAACAGCTTTGACAGTTTTTTGTTTTCAATATTTTTTTTTAATGTGTTTGAGCATACTTGAATTTCAAACACATTTGTATGAGTAATTTGTACTCAATTATTTTTAGTTTGAGGAGTCAATATAGATTAATTCCATCTTATAAACTTTTTCAAATAATTCATTTTATGCCATGAGACATGCTAAAATCCTGGCATATTTACCATGCTTTTATTTTATATTTTAAGTTTAGAGGGTTTTTTAACAGCTTTATATTTTTCCTAGATTGCCAGGATGGCAAAATGAGGCTTTTGCTTAAGCCTGACATTTAAGGATGATTTTGTTTTGTACTTAAGATGTATGCTGTCCAGAAACATAGGTTCATAGGTTCATAGGTAAGTATTAGGCTATCTGCCTGAGGGCATCTGTAAGCCTAGCCAGAATGTGATGGCTTTCACCACCCTATTAGAATAGTTCCCTGTGCCTCTGTCCAGCAGAGCCACTGCAGTGATCCCCAGGTTAAATTTTCTATTTTCCATCCACTCACCAAGGTTTCTCTTGAAGAGTGTTAGTGAGTAGCTCTGCCTAATGTAGATTGCAATCCTGTTCCAAAGCATGGGGAGTCCCTGGGACAAGAATCTATCCCTCCAGCACGTCCTATTTATCGTTGTGGTGAGGTTTAGATCCATAGAGCGTGTGGCTCTTGGGGATTTGTTTTTTTTTTTAGGTGGAGCATGTCCATCAATTCTAGGTTGGACATGGCCTTGTATGTCAGGCAGAGATCACCTCTAAGTAAGCGGTATGCAACCGAGTACAGCTAGAGTTTTTTCAGTCGGCTGCATAGGGTATCTGTTTGAGGCCAGTAATGCTCTTGGTGAGGTACTTCTGTGGTCTTTCCAGCTGTTGCAGGTGTCTTGTAAGGTACATCCCAAATGGGGCATTGTACTCTATGATAGGTCTAATGAGTGATGAGTAGAGGGGCACAATAACCTCTTTTGTTCTAGATGCGAACCCTTTTGTGATGAGGTGGGCTACATAGAAGGATTTTCTAACCACCTTGACAATATGGTTATCAAAGTAGAGATTACTATCTACTTGGGTCCCCAGATCCCTTATTACATTTTCTGCATTTAGGGGACTACCACGTATGTGGTAGTTCATGGGTACTTTGTTTTTTCCAAAGGGGATGACTATGCACTTTTTGGCATTTAGGTTGAGGCCATAATTTTGACATGAGGTATCTATCTCAGTGAGACCCTTCTGGAAGATGTCTGTATCAGCCGGAGAGTCAATTATGGCCCCCATTTTGCAGTCGTCTGTGAACTTGGTCAGCCATAGTCCTCCTGTGCTTGCCTGTACCTCTGAGAAATATATACCAAACAGGAGGGATCCCAGGACTGAGCCCTGGGGGATGCCACTTGTAACCAGTTTAGAATCTGGCCTAGAGCCTGCAACTCTCACTGTGTGGGTTCTATCCATGAGCCAAATGGCAACCCATCTCGTGATGTAGGGGTTTATGTTCAGGCTGGTGAGCTTATCTATAATACCAGAATGGGGAATGGTGTTGAAAGCCTTTGTGAGGTCTAGGTAGGCTGTGTGGACCTCCTTTCCCTCATCTAAAGCCTTGGTAACTGTCTCAAAGATGTCCACCAGGTTTAGGAGGCATGATCTGCCCTTAACAAAGCCAAACTGGGTAGGGTTCAATGTTTGGAGGTTCCCAATGTCTCTATTAATGAGTTCCATGACGATGCACTCCATAACCTTGCAGACCAGGCTAGTCAGGCTTATAGGGTGGTAGTTCTCAGGGTCCCTTGTGGCTTTACCTTTGTGGAATGGGATAACTGTTGCTGTGCGCCACCCTATGGGTACATAGCCTGTAGAGAGGCTGAGTCTGAACAGTGTGTTTAGGTGAGGGGTTAGTTAATTTCGGAGTTCATGTAAGACACAGCCTGGGACACTGTCCGGTCCCATTGAAGCTGTGTTTTTGGCTTTGGATAGCGCTGTTTTAACCTGTGTGTCAGTGATTGCCAGGGCTCTACATTCTTCTGGTATGGTTATGGGCCCTTTAGGGGGTGAGAGGGGGATGAAGTTTGCACTAAACCTGTCTGACAGAATGTTGGCAATATCAGTCAATTCAGTGTATTTTGTGCCGTTCTGCACTAACTCAGAGCAGATCTGAGAGTTTCCACTTAGGTTCTTGACATAGCTAAAGAACGCTTTGTGGTTATTTTTGGAGTCCTTGGCAATTTTCCTTTCGAAGCTAGCCTTGGATGATTTTATGAGGGATCATAGTTTCTTGCTGATACTGATCAGGGATATCTTTCCTTCTTGGGATTTTACTCTTTTCTGTACTAGTTTCCTCCTTCTATTGTATAGCTTGTTTATGGCAGGGGTCCACCAAACTGGTTTCCTTTTCTTGGAGGAATGAGTCTTGGTTTTCCTTTGGATAGCACGATCCATGCATTCTTGCAGGTGCTCATAGAGTGCCTTTGTAAGGGATTCAGCAGCTTGGACATGCACTATCTGGGGTAGTAGGAAGCTATACTGGAAGTGGGCTACACTGAAGAAGATGGGAGTAAATTTCTATGGGTTTATAAGTATTTACTAGGCTAGCGACCACAAGGGCCTTTTTAAGTCTAGCCATGTAGCCCAAATCTCTGACAAGTTCTGGTCCCCTTGATAAGTGTAAGCAGAAGGTTGGGAGATGAAACATTTACAAGTAGGGGCCTGGGAGATGAGCCATTTTAAGACTGCCCATGTCCTTTATAGATAAAGGTACCAAACCAGGGATGAATTTCCTGTGCCCCATCCAATTGTCCAAGTTGCACTTGAATTGGGTTAGGGAGGAACTCTGGTTCACACAGATGGGGAGCCTGTTCCAGTGATGGGGTAGTCTCTCTGGGATACAGACCTGTCTCTCCAGCAGGTCCTCTTTACATCACAGGCAAGGATTATCTCTTTAGAACAGGTAATTCTGGTGTTGTTTGTTTTGCTGATATGCAGGAGGTCTAATCTGAGTGGGGTCTGGCAACGCTTCATATGCCAGGCATAGATCTCCCCTCAACAGCATGTAGGAAACAGAATACAGGGATAGGGCCTTGAGGTGGTCTGCGCAGGGCATGTTTCTTATACTCTGTATTCCTTTAGTGAGGGAACCTTTATAGACATTCCAATTGTTTGATGTGCTTGGTTAGATACATGTCAAAGGGGTCATTGTACTCAATGATAGGTCTGATTAATGTCAAATACAGTGGAACAATGACTTTCTTGGACCTAGATGCCATATCTTTGTTTATAAGTTGTGCAGCATGGAATGATTTCCTCACTACTGTAGACACATGTTGGTCAAAGGCTAAATTACTGTCTGTGTGTGTCCGCAATTTGCTGACTACTGAGTGAACTCTTAGGGGTGTGTTGTCAATATGATAGTTGCCAGGGGTGGATGACTTCTTGAAAGATACTATTATGCATTTCTTGGCATTTAGTTTTAGTCTATGGCTCTGACACCAGTTTTTGTCTGTGTCAGTCCTTCCTGGAGAACAGTTGTGTCAGTGTGGCATTCAATGACAACTCCTAATTTGCAATCATCTGCAAATTTAGTCAGCCAGAGGCCAGTGACACTGGCCTTGACTTCAAAGAAGTAAATGCCAAAAAGGAGCAGTTCTAGAACTGATCCCTGAGGGACTTCGCTTGTGAGTGCCCTTTTTTGTAGAGGTGGCCACCAAACTGGGTTGGGTCCAGTGTCTGGAGGTTTACTATGTCATTATTGATCATTTCCTTGATAATTCTTTCCATGGATTTGCATATGAGACTAGTGAGACTTGTGGGTTTGTAGTTTTCAGGGTTTCTAGATGACTCACCTTTGTGCAGAGAGATGATTGTTGCTGTTCTCCATTCATGAGACACTAAGCCTGTTTGGTGGCTGCAGTTAAATAGCAATTCTAGATGTCCTGATAGGTCATGTTTCATGCTATTTAGAAGGTATCCTGGGAAATTGTCTGGGCCCATTGATGCAGTGTTCTTGGCCTTGGAGAGAACATTAAGGACCTGTCCTCTAGTGATAACGGGCAGTAATATTTGATGGTATTTCATGAGAGAAGGTTGAGGGGAAGAGATGGGTAAAGTTGGAGCTAATTTTGTTGGCTAGTAGGTTTGCTATATCTTCTGGCTCAACATTGGGCTCCATTTACAATGAGCTCTGCATACAATCATGTATTGTTTGATGTTGCTGACATAGGTAAAAATGCCTTGTGGCTGTTCTTGGCCTGGCAAGCCAAATTTACCTCAAATTTGACTTTGGTAGATTTTATTTGTCCTCTGAGTTGTTTGTTTAGTTTGATGAGAGTGCTTTTACCCTCCTGCATGCTGTACCTCCTGAATTTTGCCATGATTTTCTTCATTCTGTTATATAGCCTATTGATTTTGTAATTCCACCAGGGTAGCTTACATTTTGAGTTAGTTCTGTACTTCTTCCTGGTGGGTGGGTACAGCTGCCTCTATGCAGCTATTAACTTGCCTGTATGGGGTTTCTGTGAACAGTTCTGTATAGGCAATAGTGTTCTCAGGGTTTAAGGGGGCTTGACATTTTGCTAGGTTATCACCTAAAAGCAGGAGGTTAGCTTTAGAGTAGTTTCTGAATATTACAGTGTTAGCTGGGGTTCCAGGGTTTATTTTTACTTCAAATGAGACCACTTTGTGGTCTGACCTTACCAGAGAAGACATTACACTAGGGTGTGCATCACTCTCCTTTATTAGTGAGGACCAGATCCAGTATAGTTGCATCCCTGGTTGGTGTATTGACAGCCTGGTGCAGAGAGTTTGTGTTTATAAAATCCAGGCATCTCTGTGTCTGTAACTTTGGTGTCATATAAGATTCCCAGTTAATAGCTGGGTAATTAAAGATGCCCATGAGTATGGTATTGGGTTGGATGGTGAGTGGTTTCAGTACATTTAAATACTGATATGGGTTTCCTGGGTCATAGAGGGGTACATACAGCTTGCAAGGAAGTGGTATTGGATTTTGCCAATGGTGATTTGAACAGGGAGAAGCACAAGTGCATTGCTCTGTTTGACCAGCCTTGAGGTATATTTATTTCTGATGTAAATTGGGACACCTCCACCTTTAGTCCTTGTCTGTGTAATAGCTGATCTAAACATGTGGAAGGCATTATAACCTTGCACTGTTGGTGTGCTCCCCATGGCTTTAAACCATGTCTCAGTGACTGCTCAGATGTGAGCATTCTCTAGGATGAACAGAGCTTCAAGGAGAAGGAGTTTTTTGTTTAGACTCCTAGCACTGAGCAGTAATATCTTTAGATTTTCTTGGTTTTGATTTGCTATGATGGAAGTACTTTCAGTTTGGTATTACCTAAAAAAGGCACTACATGGGAAGACAATGTTTTAGCTAAAATTCTAAAACCTAGATGGGAGAGCTGCAGAAAATCCCCAGCAAACAGCATGGTCTGTTGACCATCTCCTTCCATGTTGACCAATATTGCATCCCCTTAGAATTACATCAGAAACAAAGCCAATTATTAAAGTCATTCATCGTTTGTTCATATTGTGGCATCATCCATGGAGAAGGTAAAATGCTGTTCAGTGCTAGGCTCATACCAGCCTGGGCACATATTCTGAGAGCTCCATAATGTCTCTTCATTTAGTCTAGGGAGGTATGTCTCAGGTCATTTACACCCACATGGACTATGACAGAGTCATATTGCTACTTGTGGTCCAGTGACCTGAGTGCATGCATAATGTGGTGGATCCTAGCCCCATATAAACAAATGACCGTGACTTCTTCCTTACTCAGTCTAAGTGAGAGGGCCATCAGTGTGTTCACAATGGAGTATCCAATGACCAGAATATTGGATTGTGTAGTAGCTGGCCTTATGGGCTTAGTAGTAGAGGCTCTATGAGATGTTGCTGTAAGTAATGATGTGGTTGCTTTGAAAGAGTGCATTCAGAGCTGCTGAGGGTATTTCTTTTGTGTAGTTCATCTAGGAGATCTTTGGGCTTTAGGAATGTTACATTTAAGTGCCTCAGCATTGTCACCTCACAGTAAGATGCTGTCCGGTTCGATTCACAGCTAGAACGTCTTCTGCATGAAGACATGCGTGAATGGGCATACCTTCATTGAAGGTTGTGCATCAGGGCTGGTAACTCGGCATGTAAAAATCAACTACCAATCATTAGCGGACCGGAGTTCCGCTGTGGCGACCCCTAACCGGGAAAAGCCGAAAGACACAAACAAACATTTAAGTGCCTCAGCATATGTGGGTCTATGTGTCTGCTTTGAATTGTGTGTGATGGATGCAGCATGTGTACTACTGACAACCCTCCAGTGACATTGTATGAATGCATCTCTCACATGCCATATCAGTTTGTTTGAGAATTAACTTGCTGTCAATAAACATGAGGCAATTTTACATTGCCTCAGGATGCCTATATCCATATATCCACCAAGCCGGTAACAGAGATAGTGGGAAAATTCATACCCATGGCAACAGACCCTTTTTTATTGATTAGACAGTTGGAGTGAGAATATAATGCAATGTCAGGAGTATCCAGTTTGCATTTCTGGGGGCAGTGCTAGTCACTAATAAATAGTTTGTCCTGTGTGCAGCTATGTACTGCTGAAATTTCAATTGTGCTTTTACAGGAAAAATATCACTCGAGGTGTCTGTGTCTATACGGAGCACTGGCAAACACTCGAGGGGAAACTAATAAGTAGATCCTGATGAATTATGGACAACTCAAGCAGTGCTTACTGAAAAGAAAGAATTAGCTTGTCAAGAATGATGAGAAGAGGGAAGTCACATGAATGACTACTGCCTGGATACTACTAGTGCTGGTTTCACCACAGCTTCACTCTGCTGGAATACAGTGCTCCTTTGCTTCTTCTCGCACCAATCTGCAGATGAGAAGCAGGCTACAGCCTGGTTTGTTATCCACAATCTTGTCACAGATGATGCAAGGGTCTGTAGGCTTGCTGTAGCCTTTTCCTGGTAGATGTCTTGAATAGCAACCAGACCAATTAGGAACGTCAAGTACAGACACTCACTTCCAATCAGAAACAGAAATAGTCAGGAATCAATGCACTCTGCTCCTTCTCTCACCAGGAGCAAAATATAAGCACAAATTCCAAGCTGGCACCTATGAAGCAGTTATTAAACTTTCTGGTGATCAGCACTCTCCAGGAAATACTGTCCCTGTGCTCTTTCTCTCATCAGAAGCAAAACAGATGCATTAATACTAAAATGACTACTGAGATGCAGAATGTCGGCTCTCCAGTAATTGGTGGTCTTAGAGTAGATGCTGCAGATTTTAAAGGTAAGATAGAAAAAATAGATTAACATCCTAAGAGCTGCAGTGTTCACTAAGCAGTTAGATATGAAGGGTGGGGGTGGGGGGTAACTAAGCTTTTGCTATCTAAGTGGAGAGCCACTAATTTTAAAAGAGCAAGATAGATTACAGTGGGATGGTCAATAAATTTAAACAGTGGAGGCTCAAGGTAATGGGCTGCAGGACTGCAGCCCCCCCAGCTGGAAAACCAGCAATGAATCCCAGAAAGAACAGCATGCATGCTTGCTCGGATCGGCATTGATTCCTAGAAGTGCATGCATGCGTGCAGGTATCTGGACTGGTGAAACAGCAGTCCGGATTCAGAAGAAGGGATTGCAGGCAATGATGCCCCAGAAGTCTATGTGGTTACAACCGCATAGACTGGAAGGAGATCAGACTGCAACGTCTGCAGGCAGGATAGCTTGCCTGCCCTCGCGGGAGGACGTTGGATTGCAGCATGGGAACCGGGGACTTGGATGAAGCTGCTGCAAAGACTGGAATAGGAGTAATCCAACACAGCTACAGTGTGTGTGTGTGTGTGTGTGTGTGTGTGTGTGTGTGTGTGTGTGTGTGTGTGTGTGTGTGTGTGTGTGTGTGTGTAAACAGGTCCTGTACTATAAACTAATTTTTTAATTTGTGTGAGAATGTTCACAATGCTTATGTGCCTCATATGTTTGGTAGTTTCACCAAAGCTACTCTTGACAGGTTGGTCATCTGGTTGCAGGTTTTGATGGTTTTCTTGGCACAGACTGGGAAATGGTTGCTGATGATGATTATGATGTTATTGATGTTGTTAAGAGCTCTGCCCTGGCACTGTTCCCCATTGTTTCTTCTCAGACAACATAAGCACATGTTGAAAAGCTATTCATGGACACAGTGTTTCTCAACAGGATCCATCATCTTTGAAAGGGAATACATTTATAGAAACCAAATGCCCTGCCATTTGGGAAAAGCTGGGAATTTAGTATGGCTCTTGCAAAAAAATGGAATTAGACCAAAAGCAGAAGGATCTGCATTGGACTGTATGCCCCTTAATTATTTTTTAATTTCATACCTGTATTCTTTATGCCATAAAGACAAAAGGAAAAAAGTTTATTTTTGATCCACTTAATTGTATATGGAGGCCTTTCATATTCTTCAAAAGTGGTTGTCCTTAGTTTATAAGTTTGCTTAGATAAGGTCCTGTTTTGTTTACTGAATTGCACTAAAGCATTATGAAAACAGATGGTTGCTTCAGGGTCACAGTAAACATGCATTTATAAAAACAGAAATACAGGGGTTTTGACCTAGCAGTATGTGAACCAGCTATGTGAATACATCTCATATAGGTTATTATGTCAGGTCAAAGGTAAATGGACAACTGAAGGGTAGGCAGTTAACTGGCATGTTTTGGAAGGTGATAGAAAAAACAGAGTCGTTTTTGATAAAACATACAAAAGGAGAGCTTGCGGATTTCACAGAGACATAAGCCAGAAATGTACCCAAAGCATGAAAAGCAATAACCTTAACCACTGAGCAAATAAATGCACAACTCAGAGCTTTTAATGGCAGATTTTAACTATTTTTTCTTTTTTTCTTCTTCAAATGGTATACCTTTAGAATTAATCATATCCTGTCATATTTTGTGTAACAGTATGCCATTGGCAGCATTATGCTAACAATTATAAAAGTGTAAGAATGACTGGAACTCTCAGGAATCATAATGTGGCTAAAAGCAGTAAAAATGCATCCTAATCTTAGAGGTTGAGTATAGCCCTCTACCTCCTACAGTGATTGTAAAGCTAAGTGCCTCAAAAACAAACAGTCGCAAGGAAGTTCTCAGTTCCAAGAAAAATGGCTCATTTCAGCCAAAAGGTATTATGGCTTTTTTTAACTGCAACTTTTTCACTTCATCACACTTCATAGTTTTTGTGACTCTATCCAAGAACTAAAATGGATTTGATTTTTTTTTAATTGCAGAAAAACTGAAATATATCACCATGAGGTCTGAAGTCTGCTCATAATGTTGTCTTTAAAAAAATAAACAATTGAGTTTAGAATGTTTGCATTTATAACTTATCAGGAGATAATCCATTTTATCAAACTCAGCCTACATGCATACTAAAATTATTTAGAGATTTTACCAAATGGCATTAGGGTGAAATACAGTTGGCTCAAACACGGTACCTTGGGTGCAGGTAGCAAGAGCCTGAATTCCCTACCCACCACCATTAAAACTTTTCAGATTTTTACCTCATAGTTTTCTTCTGTTCTGTTCCTCATAAAATCCGTGGTTTTCTGGAGTTTTAATTCACTAAATAATTGATGGTGCAGTGGTAGCATTTTTGCCTCACAGCTAGAAGTTCTCTGGTTTGATTCTTGCCTGGGATGTCTCCTGTGTGGAGTCTGGAAGTCCTCCCTGTGTTTGTGTGGGTTTCCTCAGGGTGCTCTCGTTTTCTCCAGTGTTACAAAGACATGTGTTTGGAGTGTTTCTCCCTGGGCCTCTGCTAAAAATTGGCTTTGTTCCAAGTCAGACTTTCCTGGTTAGCAAATGTTAAATACATAACAATAACAGGCATTTGAATTTCAGACTTCATATTCTTCAGAAAGTACATGGTAACACAAAAGCTTTTATTCTAGCAATTTTATAAGTTTATAAGATGAATATTTGAAAATTGTCCCTATTTCGGGGGCTGTATTCCACAATTACTGGCTTCATCCAGGCTTTTTTGTGCTAAGAGGTTGAGAGTTATGGTGATAAATGAATTCACTGAATATGTTTGGGGGCTGTATTCCTCCATTATTGGCTTTGTCCAAGTGTTTTGTACTAAGAGGTTGAAAGCTATGGTGAGAACTGAATATGTTTGGGGGATGTATTCCCCCATTATTGGCTTTGTCCAGGTGTTTTCTGCTAAAAGGTTGAGAGCTATGATGAGAACTGAATTCACTAAATGGTAGCCATTTAAGTTTCAGTCTTCCTCTCTTTTAAGAAACAGCTGATTTGGCATAGTGGTATGTTGCTCTGACTATTTTCGACAGGGAACTGGGTTCAAGAGTCGGCAGTGAAATGTATGGTGATAACATAGCATTTTATTCTAACAACTTTCCAAGATTACACAAGCAATGCTTAAAATGTGTCCCTGTTTGGGGGCTTTTGTCCCCCCCAATAAATTTTGGCTTTTTCCAGATTTCTTGTGCTGCAAAGTTGAGAAATACAGTTGAATGTCAAGTGGATTTTACAAGGAGCTGGCAAGTTCAGGGGAAGAGAAGTTTAGTGCTGCTTATGCTGAGTCAACTTGCAGTGTTAATAGCACAACAGGTGGTATACTTGCTTTTGATGCAGAAGGCTATAGGTTCTACTCCCACAGTATGTAGATGCATTGCTGATACTGTACTGTGTTGTAAAGGGCGTGGGTGCTGCAGTCCTAAGAACATCCTCTTTGGCAAAGATACCTAGCAGCTATGAACCTGTTATCAGTTTGCCATCCATTCCATACTACAATATTACTAGCTTACCATGTGTTTAATGTAACATAGGCAATTTATTCCTCAAGGGCAATAGGCACTTTATTTCTAGATGAAACAATGAAATATGAAGTTGTTTGCTAGCAGCAACCTCTTCATTAGTTACAGATCTCTTTAATGTGAAATTATTTAGATGACTTTTACTTCTGCAGAGATTGTGCATATTTACTGATACGGGTGGATTGTGGAAGTTTGAGTAGACTTTTATGATGGGAATGTTCTTAGTTGGACAGTTTTGTCATTATTGGTGCATGCATTTTGTTTCATTGTTTACTGGAAAAATGTTCAAAACAATAAATTTAAAATGCTCTCTAACAACTGTACTGTATTATACAAGGAATATAATTTAACACAATCAGGAAGGTGTATAACAGAACACATGTATGTTTCGTGTGCAAGGGGCCTATGATTTGAAAACAGTCCAAAGTTAATCTTTATCTGCCACTGGCCAAATGTATTTTCTTTGAATATGGATTTCAATGCTGTTTCAATGAATGCGAGTTTCAAGGGCAAAGAAGTTTTAATGCTAAGTCTATTTTCATTGTGAGACTGCATTGCTTTGTTTAGCAGATGTCTATTACTGTTTATGCTGTAAAATTCTAAATAAATCTTTCAAATGAAATCCAAATCATTGTAGAAGTAAAGCAGTATGCACATTACAGTGTTATGGCAAATGGGGTAAAATAGCCAAGTAATGGGACATTGGAATGGCTGCGGAGTGGAGGCTCCATTCGACCATGATTTTGTGAGGGGGAAGGGTGGCAAACTCAAAGACAGCCCCGGCTGAACTATACCTCTCAAATGTCCAGATTTTCACAGAATGAATAGATTTTTGCTTCTTATTTTTGGTTGGTTCCTCATAAAATTTGTGGTTTTCTGGCAAATCATTTAGGAATGAAGTCGCTAAATAATGACAGACATTGAGTTTCAGACTTCATAACTTTCAGAAAAATGCATGCTAAAGCAATACCTGTTATTCTATCAACTGCACAAGTTTTACAAGAGCAATTTTTAGTACTGTCTGTATGTTCCCCTAATATATTTGGCCTTGTCCAGATTTCCTGTGTTAACAGGTTGAGAGGTACGTGCAAATAAATCTCTTTATAGAATTAGGCATATCCAAACCTCTCAACTGTCCCCGATTTTGGCTCAAAATGTTGCTCTCCCCATAATAATCCCTCTGCAAAATGGCAATTTTGGAAGAAAATGTGGAGGGTTTACAATTAATAAATAACTGTAATAATCAGAGTTATAGATTATTTTTATTTCAGAAATGCATGTGGGTTCTCTTATTTTGTCAACTGCTCAAGTTAACAGTACTAACATTAAAACAGTGTCACTTCTTTGACAGGTTCTCAGCTGTATTGTGTGGCTATTTTATATTTTTGCATCACGTTTGGTCTGTTTTTCATAAAATTGTGGTTTTCTGGGAAATTAGTAGCAAATCATTAAAGACTGAAGTTAGAAAATAATGACAGACATTTGAGTTTCAGATTTCATACCCTTCAGAAAATTCATACTAATGCAAGACCTACTAAGTTTATAAGAGCAATATTTAAAAAATGTCCTTATTTTTTGGACCTTTGTCCCACTTCTGTTTATGACTTTGTCCAGATTTCTTGCTGTGAGGTTGAGAGGTATGACAAATGTGTCAGGGCCATCACTGTCAGCCAGAGACATTTCAAATTGTGACATATTTGTTGCACCCCAATCCCCCATGCAGTGACTCTGGATGTGTCCAAGTTAGGCAAGGAACAGTTATGCAGTGTAAGTGTGCAGAGTATCCCCCCATGCAAGGCAGACACAAGTACTCCAATGGCTTTTCATCTGTCCTTGATTTTGCTGAATGTTCTAGTTTTCTGTCATATTTGTATACTGTTGATTTATGCTTCTTATTATTCAGGAAATGCATGCTATTTCAGTGCCTGTTGCTCTGTGTTTAAGTAGCAATGCTTTAATGATCATTAGGTAAGCTTGTCTGAGATTGTAAGATGCAAGTAAGCTTAAATAAACATACTGTTAAAGAATTACTAACATCGAATGGCTTTTTGTTGCTGCCATGCAGAGAATATTTACATAACTATATAATAACGTATAAGCCTTAGGTATTGAAATGCATATGACAGTATTTGTAATAAAGGACAGGATTACAGTATTTTCAGAAGCTCATTACATTTATTGTTGTTGCCATGCAAAGAATATTTACATAACTAGATAATGTACAAGCCTTAGGTACTGAAATGCATATGACAGTATTTGTTATAAATGACAGCATTACAGTATTTTTGGAAGCTCATTACATTTGTTAGAGACTTGCAGTCATCTTTGCAGGCTTTACTGGCCGTAAACTAAACAGAATGTCAGTCTATCGTGTGTGGTCCATAACCTGTGCAGTAATCCTTTAAGCAATTTATCTTTAGCTTGTTTCTTTTTTGCTGTTCATTTTTTACTTTGATCATGTTTTCCCCATGAAACACGTAGATAATTGTTGTCAGGCAGCAGGTCTTTTTTGGATAAGAAACATTTTTACAAGTGGGAGTATCACAGAGATTGCTACTTTCGGCATGTTACTTGGTAGTTTTCTAAAGCTGAATATAAATTATAATTAGAACTGCAGTGCAAAGGGGTAAACAGCCATTAATTTGCTTGTCAGTTATCACTCTTTTTATGAGGTGCAGTGATTTCAGAGTGAAAACAATAAAATAAGGGGATGGGAGGCAATGAGTATTTTATGCCTGCAAAAAAATGTTTTTTTTTTGTGATTTCACAGTTGCTGACATGAATTATCCAAATGTATGTACTTGTGCTATACTGATAAGCTATTGTGACGGGGCTAGTGAGACACAAGGTTCTGCTAAGCCAGTATATTCAGTGTTTGTAACAAAATAAAGAAAATACCAAGCCTAAAAAGCTTATGTGGAATTTTTTTGGGGTAGTCTATTGTTTCTGAACTTTTTTCCCCTCTGCTCCCTCACCAGTCTCTGTGAACTTTAAGCTTCTTACTAACTCCTTCCTTCCTAGTATTGAATCCCATGACTACTCCTTTCCAGTGATCAGACTTAAATCTCCTTTACTGGAGAGGCCTTTTACTTTCTCAGCACACAAAGTCTTTCAGCTTTCCATACTAGGAAAAAGAGGTGAGGCAGATGGGGCCTGAGTCATCAAGGGTGATAAGTGGTTACATAGTTGCCTTTAGAGAGCTGACATGCTATCATGCCAGGTTTCACAAAAGGGTATGCCTACATACAATCATAAGGCACGTTTCATACTTCCTCCCTCTTCTAAGCTCTGCTGTATTTTATGAGGGTATTTGTCATCACCAGAGTTCATGTAAATGGTGAGGAGTCCCACTCCCACTTCCCAAGTAGGAGAACTGGCAACATTATCTCCAGACAGCCTTTGAGTCAACCTGGGGTTATTCCAGCACCTACAGTCTTGGCCCCCACCTATATTTGGTTTTATATTGTTAGCTTTCAGTGAAATGAGATTTATAAATATAAAAGCTAAGTAGGTGGGGGCCACATGAGCAAACACCCCAACGTGGGGGACAGTGCCCCCTACAACCTCCCTAACTATATATACTAACTCCAGGATTGCACTACAGTGGGGAAAAGGGCATATACATTTTATTTGCCTAACAGTACTTGCATTCAGTGAAATGTGATTCAGTGAAATGAGATTTCAGTGATTTGGTGTCAGTGTTTTGAAATTCACAGCATAGCCAACCCACTAGAATGATGTATACTACATCAACCACAAATGGTCAATGAAAATTAATTTTTATGCATGCACTCTTCTTGAGGGAGACGTGCCCCCCACACCTCTTGTTAACTGTATATATATATATATATATATATATATATATATATATATATATATATATATATATATATATATATATATATGTACATATACACACCATCTCTGAGATCCCAGAAGAGCATGGAAAGGACAAAACCCTATTCCCCACTGAGTAGCAATTTCCCAAACCAAATGCTTTTATCCTGCAATGAACAGGCATTTTGATTAAAAAAAATCTTTTTCCAGTAACAAATGCATGAAAAAACATACTGAACCCATATTTTATATATATATATATATATATATATATATATATATATATATATATATATATATATATATGGTTCCCATTCAGAAGCCTGAAACATCATAAGCCTGAAAATCAAAATCCTGAAACCAAAAGCCTGAAAATTCAGAATCCTGAAAACTCAAAATCCTGAAAGCCCAAAATCCTGAAAGACCAAAATCCTGAAACTCAAAATCCTGAAAACACAAAATAGACATACTGATGTCATTGTGGCTTTGCTATTGTTAGCCCTGTGGTGTTAGGTCATGGGTTGGGGTCAGGTAAGTGTGCGGTTGGTTTTATTTTAGGGTTAGGGACGGTTTAAGTGAGTTAGGGTTAGGGCGCAGGTTAGGCATGTATGCAATAGTGACAAATATTGGGGTGGTTTAAGTGAGTTAGGGTTAGGGTGGTCAGGTGAGTGTCTGATAGTGACGGACCTTAGGGTTAGGGTTAGGGTCAGGGTCAGTTGGTAGATATTAGTGTCTTTATAGTGACATATTAGCATTATTTGTGTTTTCAGGATTTTGAGTTTCAGGATTTTGGCCTTTCAGGATTTTGGGCTTTCAGGATTTTGAGTTTTCAGGATTCTGAATTTTCAGGCTTTTGGTTTCAGGATTTTGATTTTCAGGCTTATGATGTTTCAGGCTTCTGAATGGGAACCATATATATATATATATATATATACATATATGTGTGTGTACAGATATATATAGATAGATATAGATACACACACACACACACACACACACACACACACACACACACACACACACGAATCTGTGTATGATTACCTTTAGATACATTAACAACTGCTTCTGTCAGCAGGTATTTTCTTGATCCCAGTAGTTCAAAAAATTCACTGATCAGCTACAGAGATTGACACTGCACCCATTCACAGAAGTAGAAAAAACATACTCTCCAGCATCCATGCCAAACACACTTCCAAACAATGACCAAAACAAGATATGCAACTTTTCAGCACCAACAGAAGCATTCTATGTATCAAAGAAACCATAACTGATACATAACTATAAATGATTTTACGATGTACCATAATACCAAAACAAAAATCTACTTTATGAGTGTGGGT
>NC_056737.1:886383729-886403752 GCF_019279795.1 Protopterus annectens
ATGGCAGAAAACCGCATATTTGATAAGGAACACACCAAAAGATATACAAGGCAACAATCTTGACATTCTGTGAAAATCTGGATAGTTGAGAGGTATGATAGTTAAGTATATGGTCCAAACGTAGTACAGGACAGTGCATACAGTACAGAGTGTTGTGAAATTCCATTCCAGACATTCTGTACTGAAGTTTTATAAATGATCTGTAAGGGTACATGGACTGCCATGTAAAATAAACACTCAGGAAAAGTGTGTGTATTGAATATGGGCACACAGATAAATTGTAGGAATGAACACAAGGAAAGAGGACAGGTGAAACAACCTAATGTACAGCAGAAGAGGGCATGTCAGTGGAAGACAGTTCTAGCAGCAACACCAATCACATATCAATATGGTACACTAGGGACTGCACAGTGAAAATGTGTATTATGTGATTGCCATACAAGCTGACATAACAATGGAGAAGATGTCTGTGTGAGATAAGCATCCTTATGAACAATGCTGAGGACATCTATCAAGGATGTTACATACAACTGGGGTAGGGTGCATATTGTGAAGCTGTGCGAACTGATTTGCCTGAATATGAGTGTAATCTCAGCAGAGGTCTCCAGCAAGTGGAACATAGGTAAAGGCTCATGGACAACATTAAAAGAAGCAAGCACAATCTTGGACAATATCAGAATAATACCACCAGTAATCCCATGTCTTTAACATAACATACATGATTTAGAAAGATCAGAGATGATTCTTCACAAACACACTTGCACAACTATTATGACATGTCCACACTCTACGAGGGTAATCATGCACACTGTCCTAGCACCATAACATCTGCTGCAGGTATTAGGAGGGACACTGCTGACTGGTGTGCATAGCATTATACATATATATATATATATATATGCCACAATATGGCACAAGCCACACTGTCATGAATGTTACCCATCCCATTAATGTTGTCAAAAAGCTATGTGTGTACTGTGTGCATCACTGGAACAGGTAGCACACCTACATCCGGTGTAACAACTTGATGGTTGTTCCACACCTTCAGACGCTATACTTAGGTATGGCCAATAAGATGTGTAAAAGCTCACCGTGACAAAGGTAGCACACTTCAGGTACACATCACTGGAAGATGTGTATGGAGGTACATGAAGAAGGGTGCATTGTACTCAGTTATTGGTGTGAGGAAGGCTGTGAACTATGGAATTATTGTGGCCTCTGATGTGGATTTCCTTCGCATACTCAGTAGTTGTGTTACATACAAGGGAGTAGTCAGCACTGTGACCACATGCTGGTAGACATTCCACTTATCATGTATCCCAGAATACAGGTCACATACCTATTGGTATGATTATAGGATGTGATTTCTACATTATACTTGAGTTGTGTGTTTGTTTTCCTGATGTAACAACCCCCCCATGTTTGAGTCAATGATTGCAAACATTCTGTAGTCCATCAGACAGCTGTTTGGACACAGGATGTGTATGTCATCTGTGATGTCCACCACTTAGATAATGAACATGAAAGTCTATGTTGTGCACATCATACATCATGCCATCATAGTCTGATCTCAGGAGTATATTACAGAACTGTTCTCGAACCTCATCAAAACATTAATATAGAGTTCGATGCTCTCTTTTACATGTACCTCACCAGACATATGCAGCAGCTGCAGAGACCACAGGGGTTACTCACCAAGAAAACACATTGCCTACAAACCATATCATGATGTATGTGGATAGACTGAAATCCATGTCACTGTAATCAGTATCGTACAGGATGAGGTGACTTCTGCCTGGCCTAGTGGGAATAGTGCCTGGCCTAGTAGGAATAGTGCAAATCCACAAATCAGATATAGCTGATTATGTCAGCAGTGTCTGGTGAGGAGAATATGGCAGTGTCTGGTTGGGAGAATATGACAATAATTGTTGGTCACCCCCTTGTTGGTTAGGTCTGACCATAAGCTAATCACCTTTGACATCCACATCCCACTCCCAGCCCCCAGTAAGGAAACATCCATAGAAAACTTCTCCAAAGCCAACTTCATGCTACTCAAGTCAGAAGTGACAAACTTCATGACACCCATGCAGTTGGGAACTGAAACTTCGACTGACGAATCCTTCACTAAAGCACTGTACGAGCACATCCACTCATGCATGAATCGTGCCATCCCAAATAGAACCAAGATGCTCTCCTCCAAAAAAAGGAAGCCAATCTGGTGGTCCCCTGTCATAAACAAACTATACAACAGAAGGAAGAAACTGTTGCAGAAAAGAGGAAAATCCCAGGGTGCAAAAAACTGCCTTACCAGCCTCAGTAAGAAGCTGAGATCCTTCATAAAATCCTCCAAAGCTAGTTACGAAAATAAAATTGCCAAAGATTCCAAAGACAACCACAAGGCATTCTATAGCTATGTCAAGAATCTAAATAGCAATGCTCAGATCTGCTCTGAGCTACAACAGAATGGCATTAAATATACTGATCCCAAGGACATTGCCAATATCCTGGCAGATCAATTCAGTGCCAACTTCATCCCCCTCTCACCCCCTAAAGGGTCCATCTCAATACAGAAAGAGTGCCAAATTCCAGTAATCATGGCCACACAGGTGGAAACCGCACTCTCCAAAGCTAAGAATATAGCATCCATGGGACCAGATGACAAACCGGGCTGTGTACTACATGAACTACAAAATGAACTGGCACCTCACCTAAGTGTCATGTTTAATTATAGCCTCACCTCAGGCTTCGTGCCCACTGAGTGGCGCACAGCTACAGCTATCCCAATCCACAAGGGGGGATCCACCTTGGATCCTGGGAACTACCATCCCATCAGTCTGATGAGCCTGATATGTAAGGCCACGGAATGTATTATCATGGAACTTATAAACAAAGACATTGGCAACCTTCAAGCACTGGACCCCACCCAGTTTTGGTTTGTGAAGGGCTAATCATGACTCCTGAACCTGTCTGACTTCTTTGAATCAGTTTCCAGAGCCATGGACAAGGGTAAGGCAGTCCACACAGCCTAGCTGGACCTTGCCAAAGGCTTTGACACCATTCCCCACTCTGGAATCATAGATAAACTTACTAAGCTGAGCATAAACCCCTACATCGCTCGATGGGTTGCCAACTGGCTTACTGACAGAACCCACACTGTAAAAGTAGCTGACTCCAACTCCAGCTCCAGACAAGTGACAAGTGGAGTACCTCAGGGTTCAGTCCTGGGACCACTCTTGTTTGGCATCTACTTCTCTGAAGTACAGGCCAACATTGAGGAACTCTGGCCAACAAAGTTCGCAGATGACTGCAAACCGGGAGCCATTACTGAATCCCCAAATGATGTGGATATTCTACAAAAGGGCCTTACAGAAACAGATGCTTGGTGCCAGAGCCATGGGCCCAAGCTCAATGCCAAGATGTGTATAGTTATCCCCTTTGGGAAAAAACATGTACCCACGAATTACCACATAGGTGGCAGTACACTAAACACTGAAAGTGTGATAAGAGACTTAGGAACACAGGTGGACAGTGGTCTCACCTTTGATAACCACATCACCACAACAGTCAGGAAATCCTTCTATGTGGCACACCTCATCACTAAGGGCTTTTCATCCAGAAAAAAGGAGGTCATTGTCCCACTGTACTCATCCCTCATTAGACCCATCATAGAGTACAATGCCCCATTTGGTATGTACCTCACAAGACATCTGCAACAACTGGAAAGGCCACAGAAACACCTCACTAAAAGAATCACAGGCCTAAAGCAAATGCCCTATGCTGACCGAATAAAAAAACTCCAGCTATACTCTGTCACATATCATCTACTCAGAGGCAATCTCTGCTTAACATACAAGGCCATGTCAAACCCAGAGCTGTTGGACATGTTACAATTAAAGAAATCTCAATCCATCAGAGCCACATGCTCCAGGGACCTAAACCTTATCATCACAATGAACAAAACATGCTGGAGGAATAGTTTCCTGACCCAGAGACTCCCATTACTCTGGAAAAGACTGCTCATACATGTCAAGCAGAGCACCTCCTTGGCCCTCTTTAAAAGGAAACTTGATGACTAGGCTAATGGCCCTAGGGCATTTACAAGCCTAGCCATGTATAAACACAAGTACCTTTATTGAGCATAGGTAGATGGTTGTTGTTAGTAGTGTGATTTTGTGATCAGCACTGACTGCCCCTGTCCTTGAGGGACATAGGTGCCACCCCAGGGTTGAATTTACAATCTCCCATCCAGTTGGGAAGGTTGCTCTTGAATAGGTTCATTGAGGTGCACTGCTTCACACATAATGGGAGCCTATTACAGAGGACTGGCAATAGCTGGGTGATATATCTGTCTCCCCAGCATGTTCTGTTTAAGTCACAGGCTAGGTTGAGATCCCTGGAGCAGGTTAGTCTTGTTCCATTTGGTTTGTAGATGTCCAGCATTTCTAGTAGGACAGGGTGTGAGTCTGCTATGTAGGTCAGGCATAGTTCACCTCTCAGCAGTCTGCATGATACTGAGTACAATGGTAGGTCTTTCAGTCTTTCTATGTATGTCATGTTTTGGAGGCCCCGGATTCTCCCAGTCACAAGCCTCTGTGTTGTCTCTAGTTGTTGCATGTGTCTAGTGAGGTACAGACAGAAGGGAATATACTCAATTAATGGTCATATAAGGACCAAGTACAGTGGATCTATGACCTCCCCAATCTTGGATGTGATGCTGTTATTTATGAGGTGTGTCTGACCACTATGGCCACATAGTGGCTGAAGTGTAGATTACTATCAACATGTTTTCCCAAGCCTCACAACACTGTGTTTGACTTAGATCATGCTATGTATATCATACTTAGCAGGGTACTTCATTGCCAAAGGGTACAATGAGGCATTTTTTTTGCTTTAAGGTCCAGTTCATGAGTTTGGCAGCAATCTGTCTGTGTCAGCCCTTTCTGTTAACATCCTTGGGGGACTCTATATGGGTGCGCCCAGTTGACAGTTATCTGCAAATCTGGTAAGCCACAGCCCATCTATATTTGCCTGGACTTCAGAGAAATAGTTTCCAAACAGTTGTGGGCCCAGCACAGATCCTTTTTTGTATTCCACTGGTAAGTGGTCTAGTGGTCGAGGTACAGTGTCCAACATTGACAGTGTGCATTCCATCAGTCAGCCAGTTGGCTATCCATCTTGTAATGTATGGGTTAAGCCCCAGATGGGAAATTTTCTCTATGATACACGAGTGGGGAGTAGTGTCAAAGGCCTTGGATAAATCAATGTAGGGAGTATGTCCAGTTATCCCTCTTACAAGTCTTTGAGGTCATTATCAAAAAAGTCCACTATGTTTAATAAGCAAGATCAACCCTTGACAAAACCAAAATGGGTTGAGTCAAGTGTGTTGAAGGTAACCTATGTCCCTGTGGATAAGGTCCATGATAATTCTTTCCATAGTCTTGCAGATAAGGCTGTTAAGGCTTATGGGTCAACAGCTCTAGTTCTGCATGTTACCAGATTGATGTGTATGGCATATCACACAACACTTGATAATTAATTTATGTTGTGTAGTCTATATATGTGTGAGAAAAGTACTGAGACAACAGGGTTGCAGTGCTTGGGGGGGGGGGTGGGCAACACATGGATGTATTGTAAACGTGACATATTATTAGATAGAGCCTTCAGTTTATGTTTCCACATGTGATTTCATGTCATAAACAGGAAATGGACAGTAAACAGCAGTAATTCATAATAATATTTAGTTTTCCATAGTGCAGAGATCAGCGGATTTACACAATGGTTGGCAAAATGTTTGCACATGTGAGATACACATTTCCATTACTTTCCCTGTTGGCACATAGTCACGCAATGCACACTAAAAGTCTGAAAGACAGTAGTGAATCCATGAAACCCACCTGCTGCTTAACTGACTCTGTGGCAGCAGGTGTAAATGCATTGACGCATTTCTTTTTGATCCCAGATGATACTGGGTTTGAATCCAGGTGAATCTAATACTTTTAAACAAACAGTGCTAATACAATGACATTAATTCTTTATAGTACATGTGATGATGTATGTTTGCATAGCACAGCGATGTTAAGTGGCATTTTGCAGAGGTAACCACAGCACTGTACTGCCACTCACCATTGCTTGGCATTGCTGCCCAATGCTAAATTCCATGCAAACATAGATACCAAATAGTGAAGGGATTCATTTCTTTTTTCTGCTACTTATGTGTGTTGTGTGTGATTCTATTTTTTGACCAGATTAAAGGTGTTAAAATGGGGTAGATAGTAAGGTGGTGAAATGGGAAACAAGCAGGGGGAAGAGCAAAGAGAAAGCAATACAGGAATATGCAGGAGGGAGGTAGGAAAGAACCATAGCTATCCATTTCTTCAACAGTAAAAACTGACCATATGTGCAGAATATTAGCTGAATTTGAACTGTCACTTCCAGAGAGAGGAGTGACAGCAATAAAATCATGTTGTGTAGCCAACTGGACCTAATCAAGTGTGTTAAGAAGACACATGCGTGAAATGGAGAGCTATGTATAGGACAATTTTTTTGTGTAACAGGTGCCCATTTTTTTAATTCAGTAAGAGGACTGCTGGGCAAGGGATCTAGATATGTCTGGGTCAGGTAAAGTGGGTGGGTGAGAAAGCAAATACAAACAAACAAGACAAGAGACAGGGACAATGAGGGACACAAGTTTGGGAGACACCATGATTTGGGTGAAGGAGGGGATGACACAGGCTCATTCCCGTCAAGATCAGAGAAAGTGAGAATCAAGTGCTCGCCCACTGGACTGTCATCACTATCCCTTTACTCCTCTTGTGGCTGAAGTGCTTGACATCTTCTCCTCCTATGGACCATGAGGGAGAGCAGTCCCTCCATCTGGTGTATGTGTAAATCAATGGTGCAGTGCATGTCCTTGTGCACCAACCCTGGCATTTCCCATCAGGCAATAAAATCACCACCTCGGCCACTGCTCCTGGAGGGTACCACTGCACCAGCTTCCTGGGCAGTACCTGAGGGCACAGGTAGTGTAGGGGCAGTAGAGATATTTCTGCCAGTTTGGCTCCCAGACATGCTGAACATTGGTGCTGTAGCCTGTGGAGCAGGGGAAGGCTGATCCACTGGGGCAGGCCTACCTCACTGTGCTGTGTAATATTTAGTGATGTGGTACAGATGGAAGACATGGAGACATTTTGAGACACATAATAGAAAATAAAAAAGAAAGATAAGGGTTGGGTTGCAGAAAAAAGAGATACAATTAGTACCATCATATGTGACATACAATGCATTAACACAATTATAACTCTTTTATCTGAAGTATTAAATTTAAGTGTGCATCCTAAATAGATACACACTGTACTACAAGTTGCAGAAAGTAATCCTTGAAATGTGCATATATTGCACATATGTGTGTTCCAGTTATAGAGCTTACAGTTAACGGCAGGGCATTTATGTCACTGGTATAAAGTTTTTAATTTAATGTAAATATTAAAGAAATGCAGTGTTGTATAGCTGTGATTTGTGGTATTTGAACCCACAAGCTCTGACTAGAGTCTAATAATTGACTCCTACAGCTGGTTTGTGCTACAGATTAATGTATGCATACTTGGTTTTACAGTTTGGACATGCATAATCAATTCTGATACAACTGTATAAAAAACCCAAAAAGCTATCTTTAACTTTTAAAGCTACAATTACACTTTTCTTGTGCTGCATACATACCACTTGCTTCCTTCAGTCTCTCCATTCAAGCAACATGAGCCTGCTTATTAAACTCATGTTTAGTGGCAGCTGGGGAAGAAAATAAAAGAACAAAAGAGCATTAAGCATACCAGTCTTGCCCATATTTAATTTTCTAAGTCTTACAAATACTCTCTTATTGTCATACTTACACAGCTGTTGGATGTCCGCAGTCTCAAATTCATTCAACCAACGGTTGAGGGTATTACTTTTGCACCTACATAGGTCATGAAAAATGATGCCTACACTGTTCTGCAGTGTGTGGAATGCCAGTAGCACTGGATACAGTCTGAGCTAAACTACTCCATGCATCAGACTTGTACTGGAAGCCAGAATAGTCCCTCTGCAGAAGTATTTGGCTGTGGTGCTTTACCAATAGTCCAATAAATATCCTGGACACCCCACCTCTGTACCCTAAACTGGGCACCTTCCTCTCTAACACCAGTCATGTCTACCAGACAAACTAGAGCAATGGAAACTGATGGTTTCCTGCCAATTCCAGTTATTGCATTTACTGGTAGTGAGCAAACCCAAGCAACGATGCCGTGTTTGCACAATTTTAAGCAAAATGCAGCAGTGCCAAGCAGGGAAAAAGTAAATAATTGAAACTGGAAGGTTAATCTGATGCTTGGCCTTAGTTTGAGGGGTGTCTACTTATGTAGCCTGGAAATATATATTGAAAATTTGAAGGTAACTGTTAGTCGGCTAGGTTTGCAGATATGCACTTGGGGCATAAATGTAATGACCTTACATTTGTTTTTGCCTTTATACACAGAGGAAATTGATTTTTACACTATGGGAATCTAGACATAAAGGACAAAACATTTTCTTCCACACAGTTGATTTTCCATCTTTGCCACAGAAGAAGTGCAGCTCAGACATTGTCAGGAATCATACATAAATACAGGTGTCAGTTTGAGGTGTTACCCATGTATGTGTGCAGCCTGACAAGGCTATCGGATATAAATCCAGTTGTGTAGGTGTCTTACATAATTGTTTCAATTACTGGCTGTCTGAGTCCTGTCTGCAGTTGCTCAATGGTTGCAGATATTGGGGAACCTTGCTAACTGCTGCACAATGCCGATAAGTGCAGTGATGCAATGGAAACCAACAACTGCAGCAATGTACTGGCATCCCCCAAGGCTCAGTATAAGGATGCCTTCTGTTCAACATTGTCATCAGTAACATCCATCAATCCATCCAACAAGGTTCCCTAGTTAAGTATGCTGATGACTCCACCATAATCTGCATTGCTGACAACCCAACTCTATTATAGCAAGTCATCCAAACTGCATTTACCACTGTAGAGACTTGGCTCTACAACAATCACCTTTCCTTAAACCCTAATAAAACCAAACTCATGTCTTTCACTCTCAAGAAAAACACACCCATTAACAAATCCCAACTTAATATTTTCTCTTTAAAAACCACAAAATTTGAACTAGTTAGCCATACAAAACTGCTAGGGGTTATAATCGATGAAAACATCAAATTTGACATCCATGTTCAAAATAACATCAGTGAGACCCACAAAAATCTAGGACTTCTCCACAGACATAATCTGTTTCTCTCCCTCCCCACAAAACAAGTACTTGCTTCATCTCACCTTCTTCCTTCCCTAGTTTATGCTGCACCACTACTTATCAACCTCCAATCCTCCCTGAAAACTAAACTAGAAACATTCTATCAAGATAGCCAAATTCTCAACTAACAGTTGCTATTCTACCCACTACTGCATTTCTCTAAAAAAAAAAAAAAAGTACAATGGCTTGAGTTCCCCCTCTACTTATCCTATTAACTAACTACCACTCACACATTAATTGGTAAATCTCAAAACTGTCCTGCCCTAAACTCCTTATCCATCCATTATAATCCTAATAGGTCCCTAAGATCTGAAAAACAGCACCTCCTACAAATTCAAAAACCTAAACTACCTGCTAGTCAGCTACTGTACTCCTGGGTCCTAGCTAAAACATGGACTAGCTTTCCTACATGCATTCGCACATCTCAATCTTCTTCCTTCTTTAGAACTGCCCTACACACTTATCTCCTCTCTAAATGGACCTGTAACTGTTCAATACCTCCATCAGCTACTACCTAGTTCTAAGAGTCCTCCTACCTACTCCTCTTTCTCCTTCATACTGATTTCTGTACAAACCTTGTACACACTTCTTCTAAAATACTCTAACTTATCTCTAAACTCCCCTCACTCTCTCCTTACCTTATAAAACTAACAGCCTCTATCCCAACCCCCCTACTGTATTCCTTACCCATACTATATTCCCCATTACTGCTATCTTAAATGTAACTGTACTCTACCTTCCTCAACTATAGACATATTCAATTCACATTTATTCTATTTTATCTTCCTTACCCAACTTCACCTGCAATTGTACATAATGCATGTGCCTTATAATGTTACTATTTGCTACTTGTGTTTTCTCGTGTATGTGTCGGTACAAACTATATATATATATATATATATATATATATATATATATATATATATATATATATATATATAAATAGATAAATAGATAGATAGATATTTGATGGAACCTGTAACTGGACTGGCTTAACCAATTAATGTGTGCCCTTAATCGTATTTCTTTTACTACTTGTGTTTTGTATAATGTGTTTCAGTTTACTAATTGATCAGGGAATTGTGGTTACTGCAGCTTAAGTGCATGTTCACTCTGGCAGTAGCCAAAGTGCCATGCAGGAGTGTTGTTGGCAGTGCTCAGGGGATGTCTGCTGTCCATCCTCCACCTGATCCAGGTGTCTCTTCTCATGCTACTCAATGTATGTTTAGGGCCATCATGAAGGCACAGGCATGTTCCCATAGATCCTCCAGAGAAATGCTTAGGGCTGTAGATGTGGCACAGGCTGACATACATGGGCTGCCTCCACCATATTGCCAATTCAATGGATCAGATAAATGACAAGTTGAAATCAGTGATGTCTGTGATGGAACATCTGCTGGGAGGGGGGGTGGTATCTTCATGGACATAGGTCAGCCACATCATCTGCTGTTAGCTAATATGGCCATGCCTGATCATGCTCCCATAGTAGCAGTACTTCCACTGCTCCATCAGTAGTTTACTTGTCCATACCCAGATGTGGCAGGCCATGGGGTTGTGGTCCTGGGCATCCACATGAGGAGAGCTCATCCAGCAGACATCAGTCACATTCAGGTAGCAGCATTGCATCTGACTGTGTGTGTAGATGTGCTAGTGCAACTCCTGGCAGAGCCAGTTCTCATGGTTGGGTACTACAACAATGAACTGACACCTCTACCATGCACACCTGTCAAACATAGTAAGATGTAGAGCTAGCACAGAGCTTGATTGTGGTCATGCAGAACTTCATACACCAGTTTCACCTGGAGGACCCATACAGACACACATACACACAATGTTATATGGTTCAGCCATAAAGCTGAAAACTGATTTTGTCTCACTGGCCATTTGCTGCTTTATCCAAATGTCTGCCTGATTCTCTTTCTTACTCGCACACACTCATGACTTTTTGTGTCAGCCTAGGATTCCTGCTCCCCCCCCCCCCATTCACCACCCTGTGCAAGTGATGATAACTGTGCCATATCCCTGTTTTGTATCTTTTAGATTCAGAGATACATAAGCTTTGTATCTGATGCTCAGGACGCATAGCTGACTTAGTGCTTGGTATATCTTCATTAGTGATGTTAAACTAGTAATTGTATCTTTGATATATATTGGCCTTAGAAAGTTAGACAGTTGATAGCATCAAACATTTTCGATCTTTATTTTTAATGATCTTGTGAGGGTTGTGAATGCTGAAACTGAAATGTGCATCATTACTTTCTAACTTCACTCTTTAATGAATTTCCAGTGCAAACATATGGTGCTAAACTGAGGCCATGCAGTGACCATCTCTACTTTTGAGACATATGACAATGTGCATCTTTGATGTCTGAGGCCTACTACTTAATAATGGACACGTATTAGTCAAATAGTCTCTGCTATCACAGAAGGTCATTTCTGTACAAATTTCCCACCTTTTACTTGCTTACAGTACCAAGTAACAACATGCAAGAATATGCCAGTCATTTATATTATTACACAATAACTTCAAGTTCAACACTTTAATTGTAAATCCAGTAGTTGCAACAGTTTTAGTTCAGGGCTGACTCTGTCAGCCAATATATGGGTAGGCAAAGGCTGTGAGTGTTGCATGGCCTCAATGGTACTATATGTATGTGTGTAGAAGGAAGGTATTAGGCCCTTAGGTGGTGAGTGAGTGTGATATGCACTGTTTCTTAGCCAATGCAATGCCATATTGAGCAAGCCTGTGTTTGCCTTTACTTATAGCAGCTGCTTCTTACCCCTCTGACTCCTCACCTGCATGTGGCTGTGCTGACCTTGAAATTGGTGATGATATGTGCGACCCTTCCCCTTGTTGATCCTGCTGAAGCTGTTTTTTTGGGATGATGTTTGCAGCATGGCACATACCATGAATATTTCAGTACATGTCAGTGGATTCTACTACAGGGCTCCCTTGATGTACCTAGGCACCAGATCTGTGACTTCAGCAGCCCAAACACATGCTCTGTGATATTTCTGGTTTGAGCGTGTGCCTCATTATGGTTGTCTTCAGCAAGTGTGTGTGCATTTCTGATGGGTGTCATCAGGCATGGTTCCCGTGCATAACCTGCATCCCCCATTAAATGCCTGTGTGGGATATCCCCCCTAGTGAACATTTGATACAGTTGGGAGGTGTGCCAGATATGTGAGTCATAGTAACTGCCTGGGTTGCCACCACACACATTCAAGATGATTCCCTTGGCATTCCACATGACTTGGCAGTTAATAGAGTGGAAGCCCTTTCTATTAATGTAAAGCCTTCCATGTTCCCTGGGTGGTGCCTTAATTTCTATGTATACAATGGCACCCAGTACTTCAGGGTACTGTACTAGAGGGTAGAATTCCTGCATATTTCAGGCCCTATCCTTAGGATTACAAGGAAAATATATATGGTCACTAGCATGCTGTAGCATAGGATTCAGAATTTGATGGAGGATACTAGATGCTGATGCCTGTGACACCCCCAGCATGTCCCCTGGTGGTCTCTCAAGACACCTGCAGCAACTGGAAAGACCCCAAAAGTACCTCACCAAGAGGATCACAGGGCTCAAACAGATGCCATATGCTGCCCGGTTAAAGAAACTCCAGCTCTACTCAGTGGCATACCGCCTGTTCAGAGGTGATCTGTGCCTGACGTATAAAGCCATGTCCAACCCGGAATTAATGGACATGCTGCACCTCAGAAAATCCAAATCCCATTGAGCTACGTGCTCGAGAGACTTGAACCTCAGCACTGAAATAAATAGGACATGCTGGAGGGACAGATTCATAACCCAGAGGCTCCCTTCACTCTGGAATAAAATCCCAGTCCAGGTTAGGCAGAGTCCCTCATTGACTCTCTTCAAGAGGAATCTTGATGAGTGGATGGGAGATCGTAGGTTTACCCCGGGTATCACTTCTGTGTCACTGTTAGACAGAGGCACAGTATACTAACCTCGAAAAAGGGCATAGCAAAATAAATTTAAAATGGGTGGCGAAAGCCAAACACATTCTGGCTAGGCTTATAAATGCCCTAGGGAAGATAGCCTAGTATGAACCTATGAACCTATAAAGGTACCTGTATCTAAAATTCTAAGTGCTACACATACTTTTGTCTCCATTGGGATGGGTTCCCTCAAGATGCCCTGGCTCTGAGTTGAGGATGATAAAAGTTGCAGAGTTCCTGTAGAGTGTCTCTATCCACCCTGTAGCACTCTACAATTTCCACATCATGTAGATTGTGATAAGTTACAAGGGGTCTGAAAACTCTTCTCTTATTGACCTTGGTCTATTAGCAGCAGCAGCAGCAGTGGCATAGACTTCAGCCTGCTGCACATACACATGAATTAAAGCAACAGTAGCCCCTAAAATTGTTTCTGTGTAGACTCATTCCATGGCTGTATTCCAATAGATTTTGGGATTCAGAGGGTAAATCAGCACTGAGTCTACACAGTTGCTTTATAGCTTGTTGAATAGCTCTTCCATCTTGGATTGGTTGATTAGCATACAATTCAGCTGTTTATGCTGTAATTTACATGCCACAATATTTACCATGTTTGCGTGGCTGTGCACAGCTCTGTACACTGTATACAGCTGCTTATTGAATCCACAACAGTGTGCTACAGTGTAAGCTTTATTGAATCTGGCTGTTAGTCTTTGTTTACCCAAGGTATGCATTTAAAAGAGGGAGTAGTAGAGCAGACAGAATAGTTTACAGTAATTTTGTGAACTGTGATAATCTAAGGCAAGTAAAGCTGGGAATGTAGCATGTAGAAATTATGAGGCATACAAATACATGTTAAAAGAAGCATGTGATTTAAATGTGGAGCAATTTGTAGTTAAACAGTTTGTAACTTTTGCATCTGAAGTGGTAATATATGTTGAATTTTGTGGTTGCCCTAAGATATACATTGGGGAAACCAAGTGGATAGTTAGAATAAAGAAATTCAAACATGTATTAGAAATGGAAGAATTACTAGTCCTGGTGCTAGGCATTTTCTGGAATTGCAACATCCATTGTTAGAAATAAGATTCATGGTACTTTTTGCAATATCCACTTAATTTGAGGATACCATCAGCTTTGCATCCATTCTTTATTCCAAGCATCTGCTGTCCACTGGTGTGTCATCACTGCAGTAATCAGATCTCTTCCCTTCTCCATAGATGTCTAAGGCAGGGTCAGCTGCTTATTTCTTCCCTTATCTGTCATCATGTCCTGCACTTAGCCCATTACCTGATCCTGGGTCCTTTGGGTTATTTTCAGGGCTTTATCCCTCCAAGCAATAGAGATGAGGCAGTTTTAATTACCAAACACAGATTTTGAAATATATGTACATATTTTGATTACCTGATTAGCATAATAGCTATAATTTTCTCTTTCAGGTAACAAAATAGTTTCAACTTAAAGGAAAATATTTGCAACTATAGTTTAACTCAATTCCTCAAAAATAATGTTGCATTTTTTTTCTTTAATTTTACTCATTCTATAAGTTCTATTCAGGAATTCTTTAATATTTGAAAGTCTATTTGCCTGAATATCAACATTTCAAATCCAAGTTAACTAAAATTATAGTTTGCCAGTTTTCATCAATATCCAGCATGGGAGGAAATTTTTTGTGTGTGGTTATCCCTCCATAAGTTTATATGGCCTACTTCAGCTGTTACTGTGGTAGAAATGGAAAATAATGCTAAGGAGACTGAGAAGGGTTTCACTTATCCTTCAACACTCTTTCTCACTTTTTAGCCAGGCATGCTAACTTTCATAAGTTGTTCACTTAGGCAACCATTTGATATTCTGAGACTTTTAATTGCAAAGCTTGGAATAACGAGGCTGAGTGAATAGAAATGTGGGCACATATAAACAAAGACTGAGAATGCTCTTTCTAGCCCTTGTCTTGCACCACCATACTAACGCATGCTAGCCCTAACCTTGTCCCTGTCTCTAACCTTAACTCAACACTTTACCTTACTAAAAAAAACTTTCCACAGCACTACAGCTATGCAAGGTACTCAATAATGTACCACATGCTGCAACACACATGCAACTACTAAAGCTATTGCCTTACCTAGCTCATACTCTACCTATAACCCACAAACATTCTTATACATACCTTCCAATTGTCTGTTTTCATGTAGTCTTTGTAGTTTAGCAAGCAAGTCAAATGGCAGTGTTCTGTGAAAAGTCATCATAACTTAAATTTTGTTCAGTTCTTCTTTTCTTTAGATTTGTTATGTATTTTGCTGTTTTCTTTTTTTGTCCATATATTTTCATATTCATTTTTTCAGTTTTATTGTTGTAGTGTTTTTTGTTTCATTTTTTATTTGTATTTCATGTCCAGCTCTTTCTCTTATTTCTGTTTTCAAGTTTATTTGTTAATGTGTTCCTTTAAATTATTTCCATTTTCCAACTTTTATATGTTTTTGCTTTTTTCTATTTTTACACAGTTCTGTCATGTTTTTATCCTTTAGATTACTTATACATGTCTTCAGTTCTTTTCCATTATTTGCTTTTTACATTTTTTAATATTTTTCTTTGTTTTTTTTTTTTGTTTTGTTTTTTTTTTTTTTTTGTAGTTTGTTTATGATGTAGCTTTGAATTGTATTTTCTTTATTTTTTCCAATTACATGGCAAAGTTCTGTACATACCTATGAAAGAGAATTTTAAGTCACAGGCAAAGTTTACATTTCTTCTTCAGGGGATAGTGTTGTGTTATAGCACTGACTGTTAATTGCTTATTTACTGTGTTTACTTGCCATTTGTGAGTCTTGTTATTGATTTGACTTTCCTGTGGGGATGACTGGTCATATGGTTATTTGTGGTGACCTTTATTGATTAATCAATTGTCTTATGTCAATACATTTGCTTTGTTTGGGTTGTCAGTTTGTATACTTTTGTTGCTAATTTCAGTATGTTTTCCATTGACTTTCCATTGTTATTTTCATTATTGACAAGTTCAGTTTATTTATGGTTGTATTTTTGGTATATTGTATTTTTTATTGTGCAGCATACATTAATTCTTTGGACTTGCTTGAGTTATTCTATTTCCATTATTTGATTTAGTAGTATTCCTTTACTGAGTAATATATAATTTGTATTAGATGTTTTTTGATTATATACTTTGTGATTTTATTGTTTCTGCTTGTATTTGTCTTGGTATAATCATATTTTTATTATATTATGAATGACATCTATTTTGAACCAGGTGCAGTTGTGTTTGGCTCCTGCTGTGTAACTGATACTTAGTAGGTAAGTGTAGACACAGATAAGACAGTGGTAATAACAGCAAACTGGGGAGATCAGAAGAAACTGAGAACTGAGATAGCAGTTAAGATATTGGAACAGGTAAAGAGCATCAAGTATCTAGGAGGGGTGGTTGAGGCAAATGGAAGTCTGAATGAAGAGGTCAAAGCTAGAATCAGAGGAACTGCAGCCAACTAGCATAGAGTATCAGGAGTAGTCTATGACAGAAGAATACTAAAGAAGCTGAAAAGGAGGGTGTACAAGACAGTGGTGCGACCAGTACTACTGTATGGTATAGAAACTTAGGCAGTAAAGGCAGAGCAGATGAGGAAGCTAGAGGTGACGGAAATGAAGTATCTGACAAGGGTGGTAGGATGCACACTGTGTGCCTGATGAAGAAATGAGGACATAAGAACAGAAGCCAAAGTATCTCCGATTGCAGAAAAGATCAAAGATAACAGATTGCGGTGGTTTGGACATGCGCAGAAAAGCAGAAGAAAATCTGGTGAAGATTTGGAATAGACAGGAAGAAGATAAGAGGAAATGAGGACGTCCAGAAAAGAGGTGGATGGATTGTGTGAAAGAAGATTTGCCACAGTCAGGCATGAGTGTCGAAGAAAGCAGGAGTGTGGCATTGAATCGATAGATATGGCTACAGTTAATACAATACCCCAACCCCATGTCGACAAATGGGAAAAAGGGGGCTGATGATGATGATGATGTAGGCAGGGGTATTTGCAAATACTGGGCTTTTTCTTTGAATAGTTCATAGTATTTTACTTGGCATTGTATAGGTCTTTTGTCTCAAAAGTTCCTGGCTTTCCTTTTTAGCATATTTTGAGTTCATTCCATTTCTTAGTTTTGTTTTATGTTATTATAAGTCCTGTAGATATTTTGTTCCTTGATGATCTGTGTGTATAAGACAATCCCCCGGATTCACGAATCCTCCATGTAAGACTTAATAAGTCTTACTCGGAGGCTGCAGTTGCACGGTATGACATCAGCGTGCCATGAATATGCATGCGGGCACGCTGACCCAACCGTAAGTCCTACACAGACTGTGTAAGAAAGCAGGGGGCGTGTCCGACTGCTGAGCAGTCCAAATGTCCACGCTCCTGCAAGTGTTTAAAAATACAGCAAATAAACAAGAGCGAGTCCGCTCAAATGTCCCTGCACCCAACACCTCACTGCCTGATAATGTAAACCCCCCATCACACATCTAAAATGCATAACCATAATTTTTTTTTAAATACCCAAAATAGCTGCCCGTATTTGCGCGTGTGTGCCCATTGCTTAGCTACAGTCAGCAATTCTCACATGGAAGAGCATAAGAAAGAATGTTTATGCAAATCACATGAAATAACAATATTGTAATGTTAGACCATTCGCACAAAGAAGAGGCATTCACGGTTCGAGTCCCCCCACTCCCTTTCATATTTATCTTTTAAATCAGTATATGGAATAATACCCAACATATATGTTTAAACATAACTAAAAAGCAGTGAAATGGCCAATGTATCAGTGAATAAAATAAATATTTTAAAGGGTCCCAATATAAAATTGCCTGCAGTTAAGCAGCACTTCACCCAGGGCAATGTAGTTGCCCATAGCTAACTCGCGCTTTACCCAGTGCAATGTAGTTGCCCATAGCTAAATCGCACTTAAACCAGCACAATGTAGTTGCCCATAGCTAACTTGCGCTTAACCCAGCGCAATGTAGTTGCCCATAGCTAAATCACACTTAACCCAGCGTAATGTAGTTGCCCATAGCTAACTCATGCTTAACCCAGCGCAATGTATTTGCCCATAGCTAAATGGCACTATACCCAGCGCAATCGGTTTGCGCGGAGGTGCTCACCAAGCCAACCCGTGCACCATCGGCCAACGTGGAGCAACGTAGAGCAAAGGTGCTTAAACACAGTCACACCCCCTAACCTGTCTGGACAGCAGAAAAATAAAAAGCAATGATAAGGTTTGAACCCAGGACACTGTGCACCATAATCAAAGAACTGAACCACTAAGCCACGCCAGCTTAGAATAAGCATCCCCTGTTAACATATATATAGTAAAAAAAGGTGGATTAACCATTGCTAAGCAGGGCTGCAGTCAGCCGAGAATATTCAAAAATGGCCAATCACAGAAAAGTGCAGGAAATGCGGCATATTTAAGCCGCATAGGCGGGAATACTCACCATTACTGATTGTAGCTGTCATCTGCAGTTAGAATGTCTGGTGTTGAAGAGGGAACATGCTTTAGAGTGCAACGTTGGGGCATCAAGGAGTCAAGATACATGGTTTGGCTCCTAGTCCATCGGCATGAGTCTCGACTCCTGCAGGGCCAGTTCCAAGGAACGGAGTATAAGGCAGAGGCTTGGAACCAGTTGGCTCATGAACTCACCAGTGCCACTGGCATCCGAAGGACTGGTGAGCAGGTCCATCATCACCATGCAGACCAGAAGAGACACAAGCAGGACCTTCTGAACCAGTGGATACAGGAGGGCGTCAGATGCATGATGCCCCACTACTAAGTAGGTAGCCATGGAATGCAGCATGTAAGACAAGCTAATATAGTCTTAATAATAGATAGATATGTCTCAATATCCCTTCATTTACTCCACAGCTGCAGGTGTTCATGCTATGAATCAGCAAGCCTATGCAGATAGGCTGCTAAGGCTGCGCCACCAGGCAGGTTAGTAAATATTCAGCATGTATTGTTTTATAAAATATGTGAGAGAGCATGACAAAAGTGTTGTAATAGTGTAGTAACCCATTAATAAAGGTAAAAGAAGTGTGGAATACTATCTCTGCATGTACTGTCAGATAATATAAGTGAGCAATCCTGAAAAAGGGTGTTGTAACCTATCAATAAAGGTATAGTATTTCCTGAATAGTTCTCCCATATGCACTGTAATATCAAATAAAGGAGACAGCCTGTGGAAAAGAGTGTTCAATGTAATTAATAAAGGTATAATACTTGGAGTGTGTCTGTGTCAGTTACATAGAAATGTTGTTGTACCCTTGCATCCAATAAATAGTACTGTTGTATTAAGTGCTGTCAACCCACAGTTCTGCAGTCCCATATAAAGTGGATGAAGGAAGTGCCAGTAGCTGTGAAGCATATAACATTAATTCCCTGAATAAATCCCCTGCATGTACTGTTACGTATCAAAAGTCACAGAGACAGGAATACAGTGTAGTAACCCATTAAGAAAGGTAAAAAAAGTCTGGAATACTATCTCTGCATGTACTGTCATATAAAAGAAGTGAGTGAGCCTGAAAAACAGTGTTGGAACCTATCAATAAAGGTATAATATGCCCTGAATATGTATTCTGTATGCACTGTAATATCAAATTAAGGGGAGAGCCTGTAGAAAAGAGTGTTTCATGTGAATAATAAATGTCTAATACTTGGAGTGTGTCTGTGTCAGTTACATAGAAATGTTGTTGTA